>NW_027189150.1:1736875-1918716 GCF_040958095.1 Procambarus clarkii | reverse complement strand
ATGGTGATGAAGACTGGACAATATATACATCATTGACTTAAAATTTTGTAATGACTTCAAAAGCATGACAGAGTTTATCATGTGGAAAAAACTAAAAAATATAATGCACTAATTGCTCGCTTAGGGGTGAAAGAATATGGATCATTTTTATCGAAATGATTATCATCTATTACTCTTATTATAAGAGAGAATGTATAATTTTTTGTAAACGTAATCCCAAACTCTTTATAAATATAATTCAAACTGGGGAAAAGGATAAAATTTTTAGTTTTATCTTGAAAGATGAGGGTTTATTATCATCTCAGATGAGAAAAAATTGTAGTTTAGTAGCCCAATGCACTCGGAAGATTGTAAAAAGTTTGGTTTCGGATACTGAAACAGAATGTTGGAATGTAGCCACATTGCATGAAAAGATAGATACCACCATCCAAATTCCCCATTTACACCTTAAACAATTCATACTTAATGAAGGTCTAGAACATCTAATGATTGGTTTCTGGAAGAGAGCTGTGGAAGATTTAAAGGTATTATGTATTTAAATAATTATAAGTTGATAATGGAAATAGTCTCCCAAAGAACAACTGATGTCTGAAGAATGGGAAATTAGTGATACTTGCCGCTTTCAACAGTTGCTTTCTTAAGAGACTTTCCTAGATTAAACTACCGACCCACAATGATAAATTAGAGTGATCTCACCGAGGTGGTTGGGAGCTGCTTTTTTTTTGGGGTGGGGGGGGGGGGGAACCAGATTTAAATTGGCCACCAAAGTGTAGAGAAACATGCTGGCGCAACTCTCGAATGTGTACTTAAGTGGGATAAAAAAAAACTCTAAGCTCATTCTCACTATGGAACTAAACGAGGACAGACGGATGGTGGGTAGCATTGTGAGAAAATAAATAAAATAGTAATAATAATAATAATAATAATAAACAGTGTAATTGTAAATCACTCCTTCTTCAGTCAGGAATGGCACAGATTAGTGATGACAACACTATCTGTGAGTCTGCTCCCGAACCCTCCCCCTCCAAATGGACAGCAGCAGCACCACCACCATCAAGTCAGGATTCTCCCGAAAACCCCCCCTCCAAATGGACAGCAGCAGCACCACCATCAAGTCAGGATTCTCCCGAAACCCCCCTCCAAATGGACAGCAGCAGCACACCACCATCAAGTCAGGATTCTCCCGAAACTTCCCCCTCCAAATGGACAGCAGCAGCAGCACCACCATCAAGTCAGGATTCTCCCGAAACCCACCCCCCCTCCAAATGGACAGCGGCGCCATCAAGTAAGGATTCTCCTGAACCCTCCCCCTCCAAATGGACAGCGGCGCCATCAAGTAAGGATTCTCCTGACCCCCCCCCTCCAAATGGACAGCGGCGCCATCAAGTAAGGATTCTCCTGAAAACCACCCCCCCTCCAAATTGACAGCGGCTCCATCAAGTAAGGATTCTCATGAACCCCCCCCCTCCAATGGACAGCGGCGCCATCAAGTAAGGCTTCCCGAAAACCCCCCCTCCAAATGGACAGTGGTGCCATCAAGTGAGGACGGGATATACCGGCCACAGGTGCTGGATGACTCTTTTTATCCAGCTCTGTTAATGATGTGATTGTGACTATCGCCATTGGGCATTGTGTAGTGGATTATGAAGATATCCCCAACTTTATTGCACGCATAAGGAGCTTATGCGGAGATTGAAAAGCAGCAGTATGAGGCTACAAATCCAAAAAAAGAAACTGCAATAATTTATTTCAAAGAATGATGAAAATACGAGCAGTAGAAATGTTATATGATAACTTCCGTTTGGAGTCACAGATCATAACGCCTGTTTCACCTCGGTTTGGGGAAGAATAGAAGTATCTACAGTAAAATTGAAAGTGTTATAGAATGGGTTAAGGTACTGGCAGAGATTGCCAAAAAATAGGCAGGAGTGGATTTAAGCTTACCTGAACATTTGAGATTACTCAATCAGAAAGTTTATTTACAGAATGAGTTTACAGCTCTCTACAACCCTGATTATAAAGGATGTTGCACTGAGGTAAAACAAGATGAAGATGAAGATGGAGAAAATGAAGCAATTGGACGATGACTTCTATATGGAAGCTTTATATTAACTAGCTACAACAGTACAACAAAGCCTTCAGAAGATTGGTCCAAGAAATACATTATTATTTTTTTTCAATTAATTGTTCTGTTCTGAATCTTGTTGTAATCATATGATTTTTTACTATTAATTAACATTTTTTTTAATAAAAATTACAATAATGTCATAATCAGTGAAAATGTTTTCTAATGTGGTAGGAATGACATCTTTTGGAATTAATCATATCTTACCACAAAAGTTGATACATAAACAATGTAAATAAACTATTAAAATAACCGACCTTCAGCACAAAATGATAAGGCTTATCTTTTTTTTTCCTCTGATTGAAATATGAAATATATATAAACATTAATTTGCACAATATGTCTGTAAAAATTTAACCTATCATACATTTGATTTTACAGGTGGTAGATTGGATTGAACATTATGACTGGCACCAACATATGGAGAAAAGTAATTTCTGTTTTTAACAAGTTTATTGAAATGAAAATCATCAGTTTAGGCCACTAGGCAATGATATTATAACCCAAATAACAGACACTAGCAAAATATGGGAAAGTCCCCCCCGGTTGCAAAGATTATGTGGCGAAATCTGACTTATGAACAAAAAAAATATATAGTGAGACCAGACACAAAACCAGAATATGAGATGGGTTCAACCATTCAAAAATTTATTATGGATCAAAATGTTCGACTACTCATATCATCACCCTCTAATGGTTGGACTCAACTTGAACAAGAACTACGTCAATTGGAATGGAGAGGTGAAGCCTTTGTGAATGGTGAAGAGATTACTAGTGGTGGAACTGACTGTTATAATCAAGTGCTGATAATGACATCTCCTAAAAGTTTTTTTTAAGAATATTTCAACATACAAGGGTGATAAAGTTATTTTTTTTTGATCATCAGTCTTACCTGACCCATACAAATGTGATCGGTGTGAGAGAGAAATCTGCAATGGTAATTATCTGTCCAAAATTTTGACAAGAAAATGTTTTTGCCTGTGATATTTGCCAGAAAAAGTTCTTTGCAATGTACTACTTAGTAATACATTACAACACACAACATGCATATGAAATACCGTGCCATGTGTGTGGGACAGTTTTATTGAACAGAGGCTGTCGAAAAGTCCTTTTTGATAGGTTTTTTTTCAGAATTTGATGAAATTCCCACTCATGGTGGAAAGTTACCAAAGTTATTTATAAGAAAATTCAAAGATAAAATATCATCTTCGAACGCTGCAGAGTGGTGGAATTTTATCTTGAATGCAGATGAAAAGAAGATATACACAATAATAACACCAGATGAAGAAAAAAGGCAGTTGGAGAAACAGATGGATTTCTCACTAGATGTAAAAAGGAATAAAATATCCAAGAAGTTTTCTTCAATTTACCCATTGGAAGAAGAAATTTTGTATATAATTAACTGTCTTCATATTTTTCCTGATTTGTGTAGAATGCTACGAGGAGTATTTGATCATTATTTGCCACTAGAAATAGAAATAGATGCAATTATTAAATTCACAGGTGAAGGTTCTCTTGTAAGTGTTTTTGCTGGCACTGCATTCATTGAAAATCTATTGAGATTAAGAAATGTGGACGTGAAAGCTACTGATAATTACTCAAACATAAATTCTATATCATGGATGGAGGTTGATAATATAAATATCTCTGAGGCAATTAATAATAAATATCATCCTGATGTTCTTTTAATGACATGGCCACTAGAAAAAAAGAGTTCAATCCCAAGTGCAATGGCTGAGGGTAGTTTTTATATGAGCACTTCAGGATATTATGAAATGATAGATGAACTCAACCTAAGTGAAAGAGAACCTTTAAAGTATGAATATTATAGTGATGCCTTATATGCTATTAAAGAGTTTAAGGGAAACAAGTTCATTTATGTTAGAGATAAAATGTTTTGTTGTGAGTGTAATGCTCTTTTTTCCCATTATCTAGAGGAAAATTTTGAAAAGGTGAATAGTGGAATTACATTATCCAAAATTCACTTCTATATCAGGAAACCAACAAATTGATCAAACTGTTCTAATAGACTATATTATTAAGGATTAGTTTTTAACTATAAGTTTAATGCTATTATTATACTTTGGATGTGTAAAAATGTGTAATAAATGCTGTTTTTATATCATAGCCTACCTAAATTTGAGAAGTATGACACACGTTTTTTTTTTTTTTTTTATTACAAATTATAAGTGTTTAAAATTATTTTAAATATTAAAATTGAATTCACATCAGGTACTGACTCTGTATGTTTTAATTAGAAATTATCGAATAATTATTCAAATTATTTTGTATATGAGATAACAAATAAGGGGTTATGCATTCATAATTTTTCTATTTACCATATTATCTCCAAGAATATATAAAACTGTACCAAAAACAGATGTCATAAGTGTAATTGTAATTAGTTTTAATATAACTTTTGTTTGGCGATTATTTATAATGTTATTTGAATTTTGATTATTAGGTTGGTTAAGGTTGGTGGAGTTGGAGGTAGGACTTGAGATCGGGTTGGTGTTGCTGGGATTAGGGTTGTTGCTGGGATTAGGGTTGTTGCTGGAATTATTAGGGTTGTCACTTGAATTATTAGGGTTGTTGCTAGAATTAGGGTTAGGGGGGTTGCTGGGGTTAGGGGTGTTGTTGGGGTTAGGGTCGTTGCTGGGGTTAGGGTTGTTGATGGGGTTAGGGTTAGGGTTGTTGCTGGGGTTAGGGTTAGAGTTGTTGCTGGGGTTAGGGTTAGGGTTGTTGCTGAGGTTAGGGGTGTTGCTGGGGTTAGGGTTAGGGTTGTTGCTGGTGTTAGGGTTAGGGTTGTTGCTGGGGTTAGGGTTAGGGGTGTTGCTGGGGTTAGGGTCGTTGCTGGGGGTAATAGTTTCTATACTAACTATAGTCATTATATATTTTTATATATGTATAAATAAAAGTAAACAATTAATATTATTATTATGATAAATAACAAAAGTATAATAGTATTATGGTAATTAAATATATTTGTGGGATGTATAACGGTGTAATGTCTAAGAGAATGTTCTTGAAGTTCCAATGATATTAACCTCAAAATCGACCCAGTTTCACATACATAAATAAATTTTTTATTAAAATTTGGGTCAATGGGATGTATTTTTGAATTAGGATATAAGTAGGTTTTAGCTAAATTATAATTATGTGGATTACATAGAGCTTTACATCCTTTATTAAAAACTGCTTTCTCAAAAGATGAAGTTTCCAATAAACTTTCAATATCCATTGAATTACTACAGTTCCAATATAACTGCTCATCTAGAATGGTAGCTAAAGGATGGGAAGCATCTTCTATAATATTTTTTTTTCATTGTGTACTAAACTTTCATTACAAAATCTTCGTTTATATTTGTCTCTTATGAGAAAAATTCGATCTCCAAAATTTACAAGACTATATCGAAAACATCCAGTATTAATTTTATTATGTAAACGCATAAATTCTATAAAACTCTCACTTGTTTCTAATTTTGAAATTTGTTTTAGAATGGAACAGTATGGATAAATTTTAAACCACTCTTTAAATCTTGTCCAAATTAGAATTGCCTGGATATTATTATATATATTATCATCATTAAATATTGTACATAGAGATTTTTCATCATATATTTCACAATCATTAAGACACGTAAGCAACATATTTACATCTTGTAAATAATTACAATAAATATAATATGGATATTTAGTCTGAATATGTATCCGGAACATTTCTCGTACTTTTGTTCCATATATAAATGTTAATTTTCTTAAAAAATAAAGGTCACCACAAAGAAGTGCTTCTATATTTGCTTTGAAATTTAGAATATTAGTTTTGTTAGAAAATGTTAAGAGATTTGGATCAATGATTTTTTGAATATTTTCATCTCCTTTAATAATAATATCATTAAAATCATCTAAAATCTTCTTTATAATAGCTGTATCATTTATATCCTGAATTTGTCCATATAATTTACCTATAGGAAGCAATAATAATTGATCCAAGGTATTAATAATTTTAGTTGCTTCCTGTTTATTCATTTTTTATTTGAAATTACATTACTTAAGTTTTACAATATACAATTTTTTTCAGTAATATATACCATATCTTTTTCAAGAACTGTTTTTGAATGGTTACGAAGAAATGGAATAAAATCAAAGAACTGAGCAGCATTTTCTTCGTTAACCAATTTTTCAAAATTCGAAGGTGTAGTAACATCACTGAAACCTAGTATTTGATGTTTTCTGTATGGAGACTGACTTATTAGTTGACGCATTTGTGAAACTGTCAGAAATACTTGACCAACAAATATACGATTGAGCTGTAAATCTTCAGACCTAATCCACATTGTATAATCCAAATTTGGAGTTAACATGTTACCTAGGGCAAAACTTCCCGATATATGGCTAATATCACCTAATTTTGTTTGAAATTCTTGATAATATCTGTTAACACCTGTATCACCCATGAGGTAATGTCCTAATACATACTGAGGCGAGCAAGATAAAAAATGTTTATCAAATTTTTCAATAATAGCTACATTACTTCCTAATTTAGATTTGTATTCTTTTACATATGTGATAAACTTATATAACTTTGAATCATAAACTAACGGAAATTCTTCCAAATCCCTATTTTTTTTATTTCCAATATTTGGGGGATTGTATAAATGTAACAAATGGGTATTGACATTTTGATGTTTCTGTGCCTCATGTAATTTTAAAATATCACACTTTGATAAACTGATCATTGTCTTATTTGATCTTATTATTTTTATATTTGAAATATGAAAGTGTTACCACCTCCTCCAGCCTTTGGGTCATCTAATCTCACCACCTCACAGTCGATATTAGGGAATCCAAAGAAGTTTTTAAAAATTACAAAACATGATGAAAATATAACTAAAATATTTGAAAAACTTTTCCAAGATAATGAATTGAAAATAAAGGAGGGTATTGAACATTTATCTACAACTATGATTCAAACTTCGTTGGAACACGTCCGTATTATTAGTCCACCTAGTACAGTGCAATGGGATATAGAGAGTGTGAGATGTGCTATGAATAAAAACAATTGTCCTACACATGAGAGAGAGAATGGAGAAAAAAAAGAGGGATTACAGTTAACTCCACGAGAAGCTCAAATGGTATTATCAGATATATCATCATGTAATGCTAATGATAATGATAATATATTTTATCAATTATTTTTAAAAAGTCTTACCTCTCCAGATTTTCCATCGCGAAGAATAGTCACTAGACTAAATATTTAATTATACAAAAAATGTGTATGTATTATGATATTTTATTTTTCGTTATTCTTACTATTCTTAGTATTATTATTTGGTTTTATTTATTTATATATTTTTCACCAAATCAGATTGAAGTAAGTAAAAATCTGATACTAAACAATAAAAGAAAGACAATAGAAAAAGAATCTTTACCACTCATACCATACTCTATGGCTGTATATAAACATAATAATAAAAATACTAAAAATGAACGTGAAAATGTTTTTGTTCATATTATGCCTCAAAATTATCATTTTTTCGTAGAACAAGGCCAACTCATCTACCATCCTACTTCCCCCCCAAAGAATAATATATGTTGTACATTATCAGAATTTCCTGAAATAGCATATGTTTTTTCTGTGCCCGAGTCAACTACTTCTTTAACTATTCCCCAAAAAACCAAAATGTGTCGCCGACCTCTTGAGTATTTAAAAAGTAACATATATACACTAATGACATATCGTTTACAGACACACCATTTAAAAAATCCACTAAAACTTCTCCATCATCTCGCACTCACAGGACGTATAAAATTAATAAAAAATGATAACTAAAGGAGAAAATATTTATTTACTTTATTTACAAGATCCCAAAAGAAATCGACATTATCTTAAACGAAAAAGAAAAAAACATAATAAGGATAAAAAAAGATCATCATTACAAATGTACAGTAAATTCCATGAATTATCTAACATCAATAATTGTTATGTTGATAATAAAAACTTGGTAGAAGCTGAAGTATATATTTTATGGAATTATGATCACATCACTATAAAAAATGAAGACCAGGAAGACTGTTATCTCCAACAGCAAAATCTTCCAGAAGCTTTAGCCATATATTCCAAATATGTCCGCTTTACTTGTCCAATTTGTTTAAATGAAAATAGCGATAAAGATCTTATAATGTTACATTGTGGGCATGGTATATGTATTTCTTGTTACCAGATGGATAACTTTGACAAGTTATTTTGTGCCATATGTCGATGTAATAATCCACAGGTTTTAAAGGGTATTGGTTCCTCTCAATAATTGTTTAAATATTTCCAAGTGGCTGTATACTGAAAAGTTGGTATAGATATAGCTTTTACGAAATTGGGAAAGTTGTTGATTAAAAAATTTTCCTCTTTTAATATGATTTTTTAAAATACATACTACACTAATACTATTATCTTCGACTGATATAATAACATATGTTTTTCCAATTGATTTAATAAATAGTATAGCTACTAATAAAATTTCTCCAATTTCCTGAGAAACATTTATTTTTAAAATACCGTTACTGGTGATACTCAACATATTTGTATCACTTTTATTTAAATAGATTACAGATATTGTTTGTAATGAGGATAAATTTGGTTGTGTTACCGCATTCTGTTGAAATTTTAATCTACCCTTAGCTGCTACAGGGGGGAATGAGAATAAGAGAAAACATTCTTCTTCCAGATTGGGAACTTTTTTCCATAAATGAGGTATAATCTGAGTGTTTAGTACATTCATGAAGTTTGAATTCTTTATTAGTATTTCCTCGCTCGCAAATTTCATTAGTAATTGACGCATCCAATAAGATCTTGGCATCTTGAATGTAGACATTAATTGTGGCTGTTGAAAAACACTTGGGACAATATTTATACTCGATGGGAATATTAAGAATCCAACAGAAAAATCCTGAACATTGTAAACAATAGTAAATTTTTGTATTAGATATATCCAACATTATATTTTTTAAATAATACAAAAAATAACTACAATGAATAGTAATAACGGCTTACAACATGAAAATAACATACTTTTAGAATTAGATAATTTAATAATTGAACAATATATTGATGAAATTGATAAAATTTATAAAAATTATGAAAATTTTTGTTCAATATCTCGATTATATTCGTTATGTTCTAAAATTATGAATATATTTAATATAGCCTCTATATTTTTATCTATTTTATTACCATCACAAAATTATAGTTTAATTTTTAGTTTAGTCGGTATATCATTAAATAGCATGTTTAGTATTGATTTGCATAAAGAAAAACTTCAACAAATTGTATCTGTATATTATCTCTATATTATTCCTGATTTAGAAAAGTTTATTTATGATAATATAAGCAAAGATATACGACAAATTCGGAATTTTCAACATGAGATAACTGCAGGGAACATTAATAACAAAATTAGTAATATTAACAATAATAATAATAATAATAATAATAATAATAATAATCCTAGTCTTCCTTGTTTAGATAAAATTGCTCAAATGAAAGAAATTATAACAAATAATTATACAAAATATATGGGTGAAATGTTTTCTGTGCCTGTAAGCTTAACTTATGTAAATTATACAAGTATTATATTGTGCTTCAGCACATATATATTCCTATTCATTACTATTCCTCTAATACACATATACTTACCCCCTCTAATATAAAATTTTTGGTAAATATATAAAAAAATGGATGAACATGTTATTGATCAAATATTTAGTAAATACCTAAACCAAAGTGATTTGGAATGTATAAAACAGGAATTCAATCGTCCTATTTTTAATCCACGTACGCAACGAGAAATTATAACATATGTCGAAAATGAAGATGAAGAAACCAATAAACAACAATCTTCCCCTCCTATATCCACACTACAAAGGCGCAAAAAACGTTTATTACTTAACCCATCTAGTTTGAAGAATTACAAGTGTACGTTTGAAAAATTTGGCCGTTTTAAGCTTCAGCAAGTCAGTCAGGAGGCACCGGTTACACCAGATTTGATAAATATATATAATGTATATTTAAATCGGGATGCCAATTTAAAATATATGACGAGTCTAACCAACGTTCGAACACTAAACAAGTACATCGTAGGTCCCATTCTTGGACAAGAAATGCGTCTTCCTCGTACATCTGTTAATTTACGCCGTAACAATAAGCCTATTTTAGATAGCCGTTTGATCGCTCAGACGGTTGCTAGAATATGGAATTTTTCTCAGTCTGAACATGCTTACAAAATTTTACTTATATACCATACAGGTCTTCGAGCCAAAGAAGCCAACAATGTAACTTATCGTAATGTTGTAGATGCATATTACCCAGCCACTCAGACTGTAGTTTTGCCAGTAGTATACAGTAAACACGGTAAGGATCGCAACATTCCCTTATTAAAAGGAGGGGCTTCCACTTTTTTTATTCAATACCTCATTCCCTATGCAAATAAGAAGATGTTACGATTAACTCTACTGAAATATCCTGGGACAAATATAGCTGATCATTTGGATAAACCTATTTTTGATTCTAGTTACCAGAGTACACATAAAGTTTTTAAAAGTTATCTTTGGAAAGTTGCTAAAGAAAGAAATCAGAAATTATCTCCTAATGAAGAATATAGTGTTCAAGAAGATTTAAAAGGGGCAGGTCTCCATTCACTCCGAGCTGATTTTGCTACACGTACTTTTAACAGTCTTTCAAGACAATTAGGTAAGAATCATATTTTACCTTTTAAAATTATTAGTGAAATTTTAGGACATTCAAACGTTAAGGAATTTTTAAAAAGTTATATTAATCAAGGTGAAATAATAATGGAAGGTGGAAATGAAGAAGATGAAGAATTTAGTGGTGAGGGTGGCGTTGGTGAAGTTAACCAATTGCTTACAAATGATGAAAGTATTCACTGGGGTAGCAATGCACGAATGCCCCTACGACACCGTTATCGTCATATGAATGTAAATACAATCTCTAATTTGGAAGATCACACTTACCCATTGGCATCTAAAGAAGCTTCACCAACCATAAATAATAATTCTCTATCAATATCTAATAATAATAATAATATACTTACTAATACAATTACAAATAACCCTATTGATAATATTGGTACAACTATTACTATCGATACTGCTACGACTAATGCTGCAGTTAATAATATTAATAATAATATTATTAATAATAATAATAATGATGATAATAATAATAATAATAATCGAATCGTTTATATATAAATAAAAAAATATGTAAATAAATAATTAAATATATATTATACTATATATAACATGCAATCTTCTAACATTTATAATATATATATATATAAAATGGACAATAATTGTTTATTGTTAGCTTTCAACTACATTCAAAAAACATCTTATGAACCAAATGATAGTTACTATAATCCCCGTCTTTATAAAAATCATATTCTTTATGAAGCTTCTGTTTTAGTAGTAAATATGTCTAATGGTTTTTGTAATGTAGATAAATCAGCTTTTCATTTCCCTCTTAAAAATATTTAGACATCTCTACATTTAAAGGCAGACGAAGATGAAATGATTAGTGATGATGACGATGATGATTTGAATAAGTGCCTAGAATTGTTAGTAACCAAGTTTAATGTAAAATATGCTTGGGTTTATGGAATTAATCAAATCCTTTTTAAATTACCGGTATTGCAGTATCTTACTGTCTTTAATATAAGGAGTTCAACTATCTATAAATTTGGAGAAGAAATTAAATTAGATGAGTATTCCATACCAAGACCTATACAAGTTTATAATAAACGTAATAATTTTCCACCACCTTCACATAGTATAACTAATCTTTGTCAAATGCTCTCCAAAAATCTAATTAGAGGATATCAAGATTCTTTGAAGACTATTAATTTTTATGCAGATAGTAAAAAGAACCCAGATTGTAGACATTTACATTGTTCTTTACATTTCAAAGCCACCAAGAGCAATTCAACGTGTGCATGTTTATTAAATGAAATAAATCGCCTCATTCTCATGTTTTTATCCGCCAGTCAAGATCTATATATAACCGAATACAAAGAATATATTAAATGCAATCCAAATCACAATGAACGCTTCTGTCAATTCATGGCTGGACGTGAAGTTGAATTCAAACTACAAACGCTACTACTCAGTATGATTTATCCCGAAAAATTTCATTGGGACTGTTATAGAAATGAAAATGGGATTTATGTGTCAGTAAAACTAATAGATTATCCAAGGAAAAATATAGATAAATATAAATTAATTAAATGGCAAACTAGTCAATTTTCTAAGCTTATTATGACGGAAAAATCAATCAACCATCGAGATTCTAATTTCATTGAAAATATTATGATATTTTGGGGGTTTGATGAAATATATAATGTACATTTATTACCTTAGTAAATAAAAATGGAATCTATTATTAATAGTAATTTATATTTACCTACATCATCTGATGATTACTCAAGAATACTATCTTCAGATTCAATATCGTCATTACCTTTATTTTCACAAATTTCTTTACAACCCGAACCCGAACCCATACTTGAACCTGAACCCATACTTGAACCTGAACCCATACTTGAACCTGAACCCATACTTGAACTAGAACCCAAACCCATACTTGAACCTGAACCCATACTTGAACTTGAACCAAGACCTAAACCTAAAATGGAACCAGAATCAAAACTAGAACAACAAAAACAACCAGAACTAACAGATTTGCCATCTCCTAGACCACATTTCCCCAAAAAAGATAGAGGTAGTTTATATAGTCATGTATTTGATTATAAAGTGAAAAAGAATAATAAAGAATTACGACGATATCTATTGAAAATATACATTCAACAAAAATGTTCTCCTAAAAACAATGATGATGAAATGTCTAAATTTATTTATGAATTTGGTAATCAAAATCTAGAGGATATGGATGATGAAGAATTGAAAAATATTATAAATATGATAACTTTGGTACAAAATATATTATCAGATCACTCTTATGTTAAAGACTTCTTTCAATTATTTAAAAATGTTTCTGAACAAATTAAAGACATTGCTCTCCAGAAATATCCTCAGTATTTATCGTCAATAAACCTGATTTTTAAGCAGATTATAATTAGTTTACAACGCATTGAAAATAACAAGAATGAACATGTTGACAAATTATTAATGCTTCTTTCATTAGACATGAAAGATATGAAACACTATCAACCAACTTCTTCTAGTACAATAATAATACATGCCTTGGTTCAAACTGGAATAAGTTTAATTATGTGTGGTATAATAGAATTTATTAATAATCGGGGTAAGGTTCAGGCAGAATACGATGCCAATCAATTCTTTAATTTAAAAGAACATGATGAAGAATTAATGGAAAATGTTGAAGACAATGATGATAATCCAATAAGAAAAATATTCAAACCTTCTTCATAAAAAAAAAAATATTTAAACATCATGTGTGTTCAAACATCAGGTACCTTAGAAAAATCTTACAATACATTATGCCTACTATACAGTCCATCTTGGATACATCAGTGACAATGAAACAGAAGTGAAGTGCATGTTGTATGATTATATAAAAGGAGTTGAATATCATCTGAGCCTTCAGTTTATTAGCAGTCAGGATGCCCTCCGCATCCTCTCCTTAAAGACAAACTGATATAATGGGAAATTAGTTGGAGAAAGCTGAAACGAACCCCAAATCTAGAAGTCCAAGTCCCTTTTTAGAAGAGGAAACAATGGATGGTAGGTAATAATACGAATATATAGATGTTTATATACATTTTTTACAATATACCTTTTTTTTTCTTATTTTAATATATGTTTATTTTTTTTTATTTTTTTTTTAGAACAATCTACACAGCAGTTAATGTTGCCCCCCCTCCCGCCTGAAATGGTTATAATAGAGGAAGATGATGAACAAGAGATGAATGATTTTGGGATATTGGAAATGGAACTCTGTATTATTAAAGAGAAGAATGTCGAAGGTGAAGAGAAGACTCACATAGTGTTCCAGATGCCAGCTAAAGTACCAGATTTATTATTAACGGGAGCGGATCCAAAGAATAATGTGTCTCATCAAGCAAGTACCTACAATATTCTCATGGCAGATGTGTCAGGATCCATGTTCATTTACTGGAATGGTGTAATGACAGGGTGGAACGAATATGTGGCACCTCATTTGGTAGGGAGAACGAATCTGTTCGTGTTTGGCAGTAAAGTTGAATTAAAACGATCAGAAACAAACCTAATAAATAGTGATTTTGCTAATGGTCAAACAGATTTGACTGGTGCCCTACAAACTATTGTACATGAGGTTTACCAATGTAAGGAGAGGTATATCAAAGTGTTTCTTATTACTGACGGCCATCATAATACAACATTGATTCAGCCAAGTCATGTTATTGACAAAATGAATGAGGTTGAGAATAAGATTTGTGAGGTTTTTGTGTTAGGTGTGGGATGTGACTTTCCCGTTCAGTATAGTCTGGATATAAGGTCGCGTTTGCACAATGGTAGTACCAATATGCCTTCACTTTTCTGGGCGAAAACGTCAGATGAATTAGAGGAAGAGATGAAGAAAATTGGTGGATACATATCTGATGGAACTTCACCGATCCTGAAGTTGTCAGTGAAAGGTTTCTTACTGCCAGGGGGTATAGCCAAGGACAAATTCTACCTGAATGAGTGGGTATATTTTCCCTGTGAACAAGAACAAGTGAAACAACTTAGATTAATATATGGTAATAATGGATGTCACATTTCACCCCAGTTTCGTCGTATATCATTATTTGAGTTGAATGAAGTATTTCGACAATGGAATTCGGTTATTATTCAAATTAATAATAAGAAAGAACCAGTTCCTTCAGATGTATTACCTTTAATGGAAAGAATTTTGAAATCAATTCAAGCTAGTGAGGAACTCAGTAGTAGATCTATTCGAGATCGGTTAGAACAAAAAGAATTTAAAAAATATGAATTAGAGTTAAGATCCTTGCTTAATAAAATAAGAGTAATATTAACCACTGAAAAATTCCAAAATGAAAAAGATCTGGCTGAAACTATTCTGAGTACAACAGTAAGAGGTGAAAAATATGAAACTAAATGTCTTCAGATGAAAGGTCATTCAGATGAAGATTATAGAAATGATTGTAAAATGTTCATGGAGATTTATGAAGAACAAAAAAAGTTGATAATGCGCATTAAAAATGATCCAGATGATTATTGTCAAGTAACAATGACCTCCACTATATCTGACTTGCAAGATTGAGATTTCCCCACGATGTTGAATAGTAATAATAAATATGAGTTTTTAAAACTGTTTACGATCTCTGGCATTCCCGTGTATGCTCCACATAGTAACTCTGTAACAATCAATCCATGGTCATATAGTGTTAGAAGTATACTGAAATGGCCATATACTATCATGAGCCAGGTTGCCATAGAAAAGAGCAAAGTAGTGGAGTTGGTATCTGATAATAACTTTAATGCCATAATCCCGATCTTTTCTCAAGATGCTTCCCAAATTATGGCCCCATTAATGGGTACAAGACTCTATGCGATGTGTGCGACTTATGCAATCACAAAAAATCCATACATTATTGATTTTGACATTCACATGGCAGCTTTAGGAGTGACCTGGATGAGGATTCTGTTTGAAAACCCAACTCAGCCTAGGCCCGAGTTTGTGCGATTGCGTATTGCACACATAGAAGCAACAGCAACATCGGGGTATCTCCACCGACCAAGTTTTAAGAAATATTGGCAAGTGCTTATCAATGACACGGCCCAAGCACTCATGACAGAGAGTTTTGAAAGAAATTTTGGGGAAAAACCCATAAAATGTGAGTCACTAATTAAACCTATGTTTATACTTTACTTACATCAACGAAGTGATGAGACTCCTCTAGAGGATAAAGTTGTTATCAAAGTTGTGAGGATGATTCTCTTAGAATACATTGGTCGTTGCCTTTCTAAATATAAGAAACAGGAAAAGAATTCCACACCCTTCACTGATTTCTTTGCCAAAACACTTGTTGATGAAAAGCTTAAAGAAGAATGGGTGAAGAACTACATTGCGACCTCAGAAAACCTAACCCTTAAGGATTTTTATACCTTAGAAGAGGTTGAGAAGACAGCCAGAAAACATTTTAAAGACGAGGACATGCAAAATATTAAGGAAAAGTTAAAACAGATCCCCATAGCTGTGGATATGAAAAAGGTAGAGAAGCTACGGGATGTTTTTCTGGCTGGAGATATATCTTGGTTTTCATTGCGAATTTTTGCTAAAGAAGTTGGTCTAAAGGAAGACGTTATTGACAATATGTTTAATGAACACAACGTGTTTATTTATACTGCACATGCCCTACAGTATAGAGACTCTCGTGAACGGCTAACTTCAAATGTTAGTGATAACGTCCAAGCTTTAGTGACTCAGCGGGTTCACCAGGAGAATTGTCTCAATATTTACAAGGAGTTTGAAAATATAATTGTTCAACATAAAAAGGATTTGTGGTTGCAGGAATATTTATCAACACACAGAGAAATTGTGCGCCCCATGACAAGGTCACAAATCCTAATAGAGGCTTCTGGACGAGGAGTTCAGGTAACAAATGATACTTTTGAAGAAGTGTATAAGAAATACCGACCAAATGTAGGGCTGTTGGGTAATGCTTGTCAATGTCGAAATTGTCCTTTTTACCTGATACCCAGTAAAAGGTATAATCAACACTTACATTTAGCACGTCATTATTCTTCAAATTATCCTCATCATTTGCACTCGGCAGCCTATTTTTGCAGGCATGAAGACATAGCAGATGCTATCTTCTACCAAGAGTCTATTAGTAAGTCTCAATTAGATAATGCTTTCATTGAGGACCTTACATTTTTACTAAATATATATCAAGAAATGGCCCCCTACTGATGATTAATTATTTAATAATTCATCCAGGGCCACCCGATGTGGGTGGGCCAACTCAATTGTTATTATTGCTGTGACCACCTCTGTTGATTTTCCCCTACCTAAGCTTTATTAATTAAACTTGGCTCGTGCCATATTTAAGGTTAGTAGTAGTATCTATCATTCATGCCCTATTGTACTCACTACACAATTTTATGATATTAAATTGGGTGGTACTGTTTTTTTTTATAATATAATTATTGTATTTATGTATGTAGTTAGAAAAATATATTTATTGGAATGGTTGATTTCCTTCATTTTCCCAGAGCATCTTCACACAAATTTTATAGCATATTAACACAAACAAGGTTAAATCTGGCACACACACACACACTCAGCTTTCAGCCTCTGATTCTGCTATTGAGTTCAATAGGTTCTTCTCTTCCATTGGTTCTTGCTAATGATATTCCATCTTCCAGTACTGACATTAAGGACTATCTTACAGGGAACTATCCCCAGTCTCTGTACCTAAAGCCTATTAGATCTTTAGCCCAAGTCACTTGAACTCCAAACCTTTCCAGATATTCTAAAAAAAGCGAGAGTAACGCCTGTCCACAAATGTGGTGATCTCACAGATGTTAACAACTACAGACCTATATCAATCCTGCCAAACTTGTCAAAAATTTTTGGCTTCAGGCCCCCAAAAGCACTAACGATGCACTTATTAGTATGCTTAACTCGATTCATACAGCTCTTGATAAAAATGAGTTCCCTGTTGGGTTATTTGTGGACCTGCATAAAGCTTTCGATACTGTCAACCACCAAAACCTTCTTCTTAAATTACATCATTATGGTGTCAGAGGACACTCCCTACAATACCTCAAATCCTACCTTACTGACAGGCTCCAATGTGTTTCTGTGAATAATACAATTTCTCCCACCCTACCCATCAACATTGGTGTTCCCCAAGGCAGCATACTTGGCCTGATCCCCTTGCTCTAAATGCCACAGTAAATACTGAGCTAAATAAAGTCCATCTGTGGCTAACTGCCAACAAACTCACCCTTAACATTGACAAAACTTTCTATATTCTGTTTGGCAATAAATCCTCTAATCAAATAAATCTCAAAATAAACAATACCCAAATTTGTAACAAATTAGATGGCAAATTCCTTGGCATTCTCATTGACCACAAGCTGAATTTCCAGGGACACATTCTAAACATATCAAAAAAAGTTTCAAAAACTGTGGACATTCTTTCTAACATCAGATATTATGTACCACGCCCTGCCCTGGTGACTCTCTATTACTCCCTTATCTATCCATATCTCAACTATGGTATTTGTGCTTGGGACTCTACTACCCAAAATCACTTACGTCCTCTAATTACTCAACACAAAGCTGCTATTAGGACAATATCCAATTCTGGCCCCAGACATCACTCGGTACCCAAATCCCTGAATATGTTAGACATTAAGTCACTGCACATTCTCTGTTTTTTCAACAATGTTCCCCCAAATAAAAATTATTATTATTATTATTATAAACACTTTAATAATAGTGGATATTCTATTTTCTAGTTCACTCTCTTGTTGGTTGGTGGCATCTTCTGTGTTAACATCTTACGCTCGTTCTTGAGGTACTAGTTCACTCTCTTGTTAGTTGGTGGAAACTTCATTCTTCTGTGTTAACATCTTATTCTCGTTCTTGAGGTAAATCAACTCTTTCTTTTTCTTCCTCCCTTATATATTCTATTTTCTAGTTCACTCTCTTGTTGGTTGGTGGAAACTTCTGGTAGATAACAACATTCTTCTGTGTTAACATCTTATTCTCATTCTTGAGGTAAATCAACTCTTTCTTTTTCTTCTTCAAGTGTGTTTCCATTCTTTTCAATTTTTTAATCAACTCAGCTTGTCTCTGCCTAGGGTTAATCTGGGAAAGCATCTTCGTACAACTTTTTCTTGGAAGGGCAGCAAAGCGTGTGTGGTGGGCTGGCTGGATGGCCGTCCGTTAGTGGATGTAGTGAGAGTGGCCACGGATATTTATATATGTGGCTCAGCTAACACAGTGCTTCCGGCAACCAGCTATTAGTCAGAACCGGGACTTTTATGTGGTACTTATTACTATCTAGCTTATCTAGGCTATTCACAAACACAACGAAAACAACATATGTCCCATACAGTCCTGCCCTTTCGATAACCTACACTGAATACACTGAATAATAATTACCAAGGCAAAATTTAAACAAATAAAAACATGCACACTTTTATTTAATGAAAATTACAGTGGAATTAATATGGAATGAAACATGTCAACCCTTTGTGACCATTGAAAAAAAAAAATCCTTATTCTTGCATCTTTCATATTGTTAAGCTAAACAATGTCCCAGGTTCTTTCCTAAGTCATGCATTTGAAAATAATTTAGTTTTATTATCTTCTTAGCATGAAATGTTTTAGGATTGTTGTTATGGTAGTTTACATATATTATGTGTTTCTTCATACCCTAAAAAGATCAGAATATTTGCTATGATATATGAATCTTGATGATTCACCCTTGTTTGCTTCATTACATGTTTGTTAAAATTCCTAACCTCCCATTGAATCCAGTTATATTTATTTTTAACAAGAGAGTTTAGAATTGTTACGCCTACATCCATTCCATTTATGTTTCTCCTACATTGCCAATGAATTTTCTCTGGCCAAACCATACTGAGCAACAGCGCTTGCAGTTTGTATTCGACTTCACGTTCAGCCATATATTGGCACATTCGTTCCTTATCCCTATGATTACTATTAATGTAATCTTTATATTCTGTCGTATATAGCTCTTGACTAGCGGATATGAACATAAGAGTAAGGCGGTTTATTTCATTCAACAGACAAGCACAAGTTGAACTACTCTCACCTTCTAAATGAAAATTACACTGTAGATCATTATTGCTGTTTTTATTTGTGGTATAGAAGGTAATACTCTTTGTGGAATCCTGGTATCCATTAATCAAATTTTGGGCGAGTAAATGACAAAGATTTGTAATACTATGTAAAACTGGTGGAAATGTATAAATATTACCCCGACGGTATAATACATTTCGATATTCATTAAAAGATTTATTTATTGTTATTTTGTCTCTAAATGTGTGGATGTTCTTATTTCGGATATCGAAGACTGCCAGATTTTGTAAAACAGGTAATTGGAATAAGATTTGATTATTTCCATAGACCCAGACATATTTTATATCATATTCTGACACCAGAGTTTCTAGACATTCGCTTAAGTTATTTAATTCTTCTTGATTTTGGTTTAATTCTTCATCTGTTATTTCATCTTTGTTCGTTTTTGTATTTATATCTAGATACCTATTAATACATTTGAAGGGGAAATGAAAGACCGATTTATCTACATAACAATAACCATTAGCCATATTTACTACTGAAGCAGAGGCTTCGTATAGGATATATCGTTTATGGACATATCCATTCGATTCAGAAAAAGTTTGTATATAATTAAAAGCTAATAAAAAAAAATTTTCCATTATTATTAAACCTCTATTTTTTTAAAGAAACAAATGTATATAAGTATAGTTTAATATTATCATAATAAATGAAATTAACATTGGACTTCAAAATAGGTATTTTTTCTCACCCCATAAAAAATGAGTGAAATTGTTAAAACAATCTTGAGTATGGTACATTTCCCTGAGGATGGGACCTCAGGTTTAAGAGAACGTATAAATATAAAAACTTATTTAAACAATGTTTCTGCTAAAGATGATGATGAAATAAGAACAATCATATTACTAAATAAATTGTTTTATTTATTTGATCTATCTGATCGATACATAAAATTAATAACTAAAACATATCCTCTTATTAAAAGTCAATATCAACAAAAGGAAACCATAGCTTTATTAAATAAACAATATGATGAGTGTAATATGGAAAAAAAATTCCTAGAGACTGTGATAGCAGAAAAAGAACGCGAAATACTCGATTTAAATAAACAAGTTGACAAGTTTACAACTGAAATAGAAAAACAAAAAAATATAATAAACAAAATAGAAATTGACAACAATGAATATGAAGAAGAATTGAAAACCCAAGTATTGTATTTAGGTCAATTAAAAGAATGTGAAGATAAAATAGAGGAAAAAGACAAACAAATAAAAGAATTAGATAATAGAAATATAGAAAAAGACAAACAACTAACAGAAAAAGACAAACAAATAACAGAATTAGGTAATCAAATTAAACAGTTACATATTCTAACTAATTCAAATAATACTGAAATAAAATCTAAAAATGTTGAACTCAATAAAAAACTACAACTATGTACCACACAATTATCTGAACAAACACAAAAAATAAATAAAATAAATGAAGAATTAACTTAAAGTTATAGATATATTACCGAGTTAAAGAGTTCTTTAAACGATTGTGAAAGTGATAAAAAAATAAAAATTGATATAACTGAAACTTGTAAACGAGAAATAAATGAAAAACAAAAACAAATAGAATTTTTGAATCTAAAGTGGCTTAATGAAAAACATCAACTAGAAGAAACTTACAAAAATGAACTTGAGAAATGTAACTACGAAAAACATGAACTAGAAAAAACCTATATGAAACAACTTGAGGAACAAAAACAAGCCCATCAACGGCAATATAAGGAGTTATTATCACTCAAAACAAAAGAACTTGAGAAACATCAACAAGCAGAAGAAAGTTATAAACAACTTCAGGACCAAATGCTAAATAAATATAATGAATTCTTGGCGAATATAAACACAATAAATAATTCTAATAATACATTATTTAATAATTTAAAAAAAAAATCTATATTATCAAATGATGATATAACTGAATGTTTTTCAAATATATTGTTTATAAATAATAGTTATTCAAGTGAAAAAAATAAACTAATTGAAGAAATAATAATAAAGATTATTGATCATTTTAATACAGAACACAAGAATTATATTCAACAAGAACACACAAATAGAATGGCTAAGTTAAATGACATTATTAACAATAGTAATTATAATAATAATGATCTACAACCGGAAAATATAGCAAATATATTATTTACTAACGAGGAAGAAAGAGGGTTATTTAATCATATACTAAATAGTTTCAAAACTAATATTACTGATGAAATAGTAGAAAAACACCAAAAAGAATTAATGCCTTATGTTGATTTAAATGTTGTTTTAAAGCGTCAGTTACAAGAACCAAATTATTTGGCTAAAATGTTAGTAGATGAACTTGCATCTATGGATTTAGTTAAAGAAAAGATAATAGAACAACTTGCGGATTTATACAAATATACAAAAGAAACAAATTATGAAGTTATAAAGGTATATACTTTTATTACAATTATATATACAATTTATCAGAACGAACTTAAAAAAGATTTTAGCATACGAAATATAAAACACTTTTATGTAATTATCTTGCAAGTGATTCACAAATCATGTGGTGATACTTCTAAAATATTAGCCATTCAACAAATGCAGGAATCAGAAAAATCGATATTAAAACAAACAAATAAAGAAATGAATTCTAAAATGTTAGTCATGGCTTCTGAATTAAAAGAATCGAAAATACATTTGTCGATGATTAATACAATTGACGTTTCTTCAGACTATGATGAAACTCTAGTAGAAAAGTTCACTTCTATTATCAGAACTATTATTAATGAACTCGATGCTTACCTATCAGAGAAGTGCCGAAAAAAGTATTTGTTATTAGCATTCGATCAGATTAAAGTAAAAGAAATATTTTGTAGGAATAGTGTTGCCAAAAATGAAATGAAACAATTATTCTATTCTCTTTCGAATCATATTTCTAAATTTATATTCTGCGCCCAGTTCTATAAAAATTTTGTTACGGTAATAAACGATAAAATTCTTATGCCTTCTATTCAATTAAACCTATATTTTTCACAAAACCTATATGACATCGATACTATGAAAACAGCTTTATTAAACTTCCAAAATATAAAGAAAGCTATTAAAACCCCTTCTGTTTTTCCCATTATATATAATATTAAGGGTTTAACACTGATTGGAGAAAAAATTAACATTAACGACGATGAAATTTACAAAAATCAAATAGTGTCTATTGATAACAAGGATAACAATTTAAAATTACTTACATTATTGAACAGTGATGATATTGAACAAGAAAAGAAATGGTTTATTGAAACACAAATAATAAAGAAGTATTTAAATGTAATCGGCGATGAAATCATTTTAAAAACAATTTCCTCTCAGAAAGTTTCATCACAGGAAACAACAAAAACATCAAAAACATATAAAACAACAGATTCGGGGACAAAACAAAAAGATGCCAAACAACGATCAAAATTAAATACCCAAGACAGACGAAAAAATGAAATATTGACTCTGAAAAAGAATCAAAGAGGAAAACAGTTCATGAATAGGAGAGGAACAGATGGAAAGCAATTGGAAGAGGAAGTTGATATTAATCCAATAAATGACCCCAGTTCATCAGTTGAAGGTAAAGAATGAGGATATTAAACCAATAAATGACACTAGTTCAATAGTGCTAGAAGAAAAGAAGGAGGTTGAAAAGGAAATAGAAGAGGATGTAATAATGCTAGACGAAAAGAAGGATGATAAAAAGGACTTTTTTTTTGGGGGGGGGAGGGGATAATAATAAAAAAATTAAAAAAAGGAGTAGCAGGTCGGGGAGTAGGCAAATTAACTCAACTCCAAAAAAAGAGAGAAAGAGAATAGAAAGATTTTAAGAAAACATTCAGCCTTTGATTATATACTACTTATCCATTAAATTATGTGTTTATGATCTAACAAAATAATCAGAATTAGAATTTAGTAATCGGCCTATATTAATAAAAATATAGAAAATATTAATGAAAATAACTTGTATTGATTCAGCAACCTATGGTGGAGGGAGGGGGATGGGATAGTGGTATAAAAGGAGAATTTCTGCCTATTTAAGAGTCACAAACCCTTGCTCTCTCTCCAGCTCCAGTGTCAGGTGTACAGTCTACTGAAATTAAGCAGTTTATCATTCAGTAGGGTAGTGGCGGGCATCATTACAGTTTAACTATTGATCCATATGCAGTCATCTAGTCCATCAAGAATTACATAACAACAAGCTTTAATAATCAATTCCTTACCAGTTCAGTTTATGAATCAAATCATAAAAAAAACCACACACTCTATTTCTTATTGTTATAGTACCTACATTAACTACTTATGTGTGCAATGATCAGGTACAGCCGAAGCTGAAGGAACAAGTCAGAATATACCACTTCCTAAGCCATTTGGAAACATATAAAGAGAGTATAGTGTAAAATGATTGACTTGTAGTTATATGTCTCTTTCAGGTAAATTACCATTTAGAGATTGATTTTTTATTCATTATACTACAGTAAAACACAATTATAATAGTAATTTTAATTTATTGTTATTCGTTCTTTCCTCCCTCTATCCTCCCCCACCCCTTGTTTCCGAACTGATGAAGGGTTTCGAGATAACTACTAACTCTTCTGGAGAAGCAAAAGAACAAGCTGAAAGAGGTCAAGCTGCATCTGTCTTACTTGAGCAAATGTCTTGTTTGGTTGAATCAACGGTAAAAGCAAGGTCATCTTCTTCATCTTCTTCCTCATTATCGTCTTTATCGTCGTCCTCATCGTCGTCCTTATCGTCGTCCTCAAACGCATTCGAAAGTGACCGGTTGATTGACAAACTAAAGGGCTTGGTACTAAATAAGGCCATAAAGAGAAAGATGAAGAAGAAAGAAAAGGCACTAAGGAAGCTTGATTCTAGAAAAATCAAATGGCCATGGTCTTCAGATGGAGATGATGACACCAAGTGAGGGGAGGAATGGGAGAAGCAGGAGAATGTGGAGGAACGTGTCTTCGGTCAGGAAACAACAACAGGCACAGGTATGTATTTGTAATTAACTTTACTAATAAGAGGATTAATTTCAGTTGTACGTTATTTATTTGTTTGTGATTAAAAGTTTTTTTTTTTTAATCTGTGAATTCCTATGCTCTGTTAAAATTTATTCGGTAGAGAATATATTAATGTCTTTGTTATTTGCTACTACACAGCTCCGCAACTTCCCAAAAAGAGATGTCGAAGTGACAGACACTAAATGGAAGATAGAAGCCATCATGGATAAAATCACACAGACTGGAGAATAAAATGAGGAATGCCTGTATAGCAGAACCTTGAAACCGGTTTCTGAATGTTGTTGGCTGCATTGTGGTGGCTTATTTCCCCAAGAAAATACTTTTACAAAATAAGCATGAATGGACAGTTCAATCAGAAAATAGTAGTAGTTGTTAGTCACTCTAAATAAATAATTGGGGTAAAAAAAGGTAAAAGAATGAGATACTGAATATATTATATTATTTCCACAAATTAATTTATTTTATTATCCTACCCCAACCCAAATTTTTCCAAAAGGCTCCCAGGCCCCCACTTTTTTCTAGTATTTGGGCAATTTTTAATTCAAATTCACTTTTTTACGTAACTTCTTCAACCCAGCAGCCAAAAGCACCCGTGTCGAGCAATAGTGGGATCGCATCCGTGAGTGGGCATCCCGTAGCAGTCATACTCCCCAATTTCATAACTTTCTGTCGCCCACAAGTTAAGGTAAAGAAGCTGCGCTGAAAAAAAAATTGAAACAATGCTTATTGATGTCACAGAGAGAACATCAATACACCTCAATCAAAAGAATATTGATTAGAAAAAACGATGAACACCACCAACCTCAAGCAGAAGAATACTGATTTAATAAAAAATTTTGGACCGTTGAAGGTTGAAGTCAACATTTTTAAAAGTGATATTTTAGATAAAGTGTTGAAAACCTTGTGAACAAACTCATGGCGGCGAAGTCCACCTAGTAATGTAATAGCTGGTTGCCCGGAGCAGTACTGTGTCAGTTGAGCCATATATATAAATATTCGTTGCCGCCGACCACTCTCACTCTTATATTACATCCACTGATGGCCAGCTTCGCTGCTCTTCCAAAGAAAAAGTTGTCCGAGATGCTCTCTCCTCAGATGAACCCCAGGATGGAGAATATGACACAAGATACGCTGAAAAAAACCTTGAAACTATGCTGGGAAGAGGAAGAGGAGACACTAATATTGAATATAGAGAAAGAGTTGTTACAAATAATCCACGACATCAAGCTGAACAACACCAACCTCAAGCAGAACAACACCGACATCATCAAGCAGAATGAGACAATATTTTTGAAGACAGACCAAGAGTTGTTACAATTAATCAGCAAAATAATCACCAACATCAAGCAGAACAACACCGACATCAATCAGAACAACACACTATTGAAGATGATAGAGCAAGAGTTATTAAAAATAATCACTTACCTGAAGCAGAACTACACCGACCTCAAGCAGGAGATTGATGATTTAAAAAATGAAATTAAAGAGTTGGAAGGCTGAAACAACCCGCCTTTCTTTTGAGGAATTGATATGTGCAACCACTTGGAAGTCATATTAATTTATAATGGGACCAAAGAGCCAATGTTATTCAAAACTTCCGCACAGTGACTGACATAGTGACTAACGTGGGTACATCACCGACCTGAAGAAGAAGAATACAAACCTCTGGCAGGAGATTGCTGATTTAAAAAAAAAAAAAACTTTCGAACAGTTGAAGGCTGCCTCATTTCATTTTTAATTCCACTGTAATTTTCACTAAATAAAAGTGTGTATGAATTATAAAATATATTGCTTTATTTTTTTTTAATTTTGCCTTTATTATTCTAGTGTACATAGGTAGGGGAATGGGGGCACCTTTTAATTTCACTGTAATTTTTCACTAAATAAAAAGTGAGCCCAGAATGGGAACAGATGTAGTATAATTAAAAAGTAAGATGATAATGTCAGTATGGCTGGCACTAGTTCCGGTGAGTGTCAGTACAAGTTGTCATATGTCGGTATTGTGAAGACTGTCTAGATACGTGAAGGTGGGTTTGGAGTATCCCACGCTGGGCTAGATGCCCATTCATCTTTAAAAATTCGTATGTACAAAGTAGTGGGTAATTTTTCTTCATATTTAAAAAAACTACGGATAGTTAATTGGATGAGGGTATACTCACACACAACATATTTGTGTTTTTTCAGGTGGTAACTTAAGTTGTCATCACACACATTAAACAAAACCAATTCATCATCTTGAAATACTACTTTAATATGGTCTATTTCAATTTTTTCCTGTGATGAGGCCTTCGACATCAAAATCACTTGATAGGTATTTTCAAGCTTGACTCCATTATTTTGTCTCATGAATAATTCATATTTTATTCCCCACTTTAGTAGTATTTCTTCAAGTTTTATTAACATAATCTTTACAGATTCAATTTCCCTTATTTCATTGGGGTTAGTAGGGTTGGGTTCAGTCTTTACAGATTCAGCTTCCCATATTTCATTGGGGTTCATTGCTTTGCCTGTAGGGTTGGGTTCACTCAGAGTCTTATCATTTTCAAAATTTGCTGTTGTCTCGTTAATATCAGTCATAATGGTGATCTATTTCAAATCTGTGAATGTAAAAAAAAAAAATAAATATGTTAAGGCATATGTAACTTAACTGATCAATCAACATTTTTATCTAAGATAGTATAAGGTGATGCAGGACTAATAATTAGAGTAAGACCAAACAAGACCCTACCTTACCCAAACTAAGTCAATATAATTATATTATCTTATTATATTATAATATTATCAAAGTGGACTCACTAGATACAGCACAGGACTAGGGTTGTAACTGACAGTTGAATTCTTTTATATCTATCTTTTCAAATTCTGACTTGAGGAGTAGGAGGATGAGGAGGAGGAGGAAGAGGAGGAGGGGTAGGGGTGAGTTAAATCGCCTTCAAGTATATAAAAGCGTTATGCCCAGTATTATTACCTCAGTGTTAAGTGGTCTGATGCAGCATGCATATGTCCATAGTGATAACTATTTAATATTATTTAATTGTTGACATATACAACAACTATGGATTCACCACTTTCTATAAATATGTTAATGATGACCCTTGATAACATATACCAAAACAAGATGAAAGAAAAACTTCCAGATACATTTGGAGCATCATTTCAGAAGATGATTTGCTATGCTGAAAACAGTTTAAAGTCTTCGGAATTGTAAGTATCATTATTATAATATGTTAATAATATATATCATATATATATTTTTATAATATCCATACCCCAATAAATTATTACTTCTTATTTTTTTTTTCTTTTGTTTGTAGGTATGAAAATCTTTTAAAAACATTGAAAGAAAAAAAGAAGATAAAAAGAATAAGTGCAAATGTCCCACATGGAATCCTATCCCCTGAAGATGACCCTGCTATTCTTCATGATATAAAGGTCAACTGCTATGGCCCTGATGACACAATCTACAACAATGATCCTGAAGTTCGAAAAAATGTTCCTCGTGGTGTAACACTCTTGGAGTTTAAGGGACAGTTTGATTTAGTGATCTTTGCCAATAAAAAATTTACTGGTGGTATTGGTGATGAGGATGATAAACAACCGGAAACAAATGATCTATGGAAACAATATTGCTTAGAAGATCTCAGTACTACTACTTCTAAAGTAGTTTGTATGACTAAAGTGAATGGTGAATCAGCTCATTTCAGTGGCAGATACATTAATGGTAATTTTTTTTTAATTACTAGGAGTAAAAGTGTTCATATGTTAATTGGAGAAAGGGAAGATATTGAGCGGTATGATGGAGAACGTTATGTTGTTGCTAAAGTTGTGGCCAGATCACTGTGGGATACATTGAATAATATGGATATTATGAATCGACATTTGGTATATAGTATCTTACACTATACTAAATGTACAGCTGTGTGTGAGCTTCTTCAACCTGACAACCAACATATTGTTAACCTCAGTCACTTGGATAAGCATCAACTCAACGTTATCTGTTTTACTCCATTGTACAACGAATATGAAGAGACTAGCCTTCTTGCATTACCTCCACACTTACACACTCAACCTGTTTACGGCATTAGGCTTTACATCTCCTGCCTATTCAATAATTGAAGCTAAAGATGTAGTGAAACACCAGAATAAGGTAGGCAAACAAAAAGTCTATTGTACAAGGAAGTGCCAATTTATATTGTCACATTTTTCAATACAATTTCTTTTATGAAACTATATTATTAAATTATTTTTACAGGTGCGAAGTGATCTTTACAAAGAAGGTGAAGTTTTTTATTTTCTAAATGAGAATGAAGAAACAATTGGAATGATAAAAGTAAAAACAAGATGGTATGTAATACTTAGAGCCTTGAGGGAAAAAGCAGTTTATTGTTTTTTATCCAAGAAAAAAAACAAGCAAAATTGGAGTTTAGAGAATAATATTCACTTAACTCAATTACGACTAAATGAAATTCAGAAATGGCTCAAGTTCTCGATTTATATTTTACAAAGATGTAAGGTGAGTATGATGGGTAAAGCACCTACCTACTTTGTTTTCATATAAAGACCCTCTTAAGAAATTAATTATTTGAAAAATTAGGTTGAAAAATAAGGGATTTATAACACTAATAAATAATTATCATTACTTTCAGGAAATGGGGACAAGTTTTCTACAGTGGCTAAATGAAAAAGTAGAAAAAAAACATATTGCCGTGGAAGATATTAGGCCCCAATTTCCAACAATATGGAGCAGGTTTCTTTTTGAAAAAAATTTGACCGACAATTTTGAAGATGATGAAGAAGAAGAATTAGGTGGTTAGTTACCATTAACTTTATTATACAGTGGAAGGCATTGGGAAGACAACCAACTCAGTTACACATTTTCATCTAGATCATCTTTAGAAGTCTATAGAGACAAATTACCGTCTTCATTACTGTCGAGAAGTGGACTAGGGACAATTAATTAAAATATGTTTTCTAGTAACACCTGTGGTAGGGATGACATCTTTTAGACTGGAGTTTGTATTGATTTACACATGATATATAAAGTGTTCATCAATAAAAATAAGTAAGTAGTTAGGTAGTAGTGTAAAAAATGTAGTAAAACTTCCACAATTAAAATTTCTATTTTTATCACAGAATTTCCACTTGGTTCCCTATATTTTTCTTACCATTATTTCAGCTTTTTACTAAGGGATCTGGTAATGGATTTCAGCTGATAAACTCTATAGTCCCAATTTTAAGTCCATGAGTCAACAGGAAGAGGAGGAGGAGGAGGAGGAGGAGGAGGAGGAGGGGGGGAGGGGGGAGGGAGATTGTGTATTATATAAAGAGAGAGAGAGAGAGAGATGCCTCTCTCAGTCACTAACTAGTCAGTCTAATACAACACTCACATTTTGTTTTCATAGCAATGAGAGAAGAAAAAAATCGTTTGGAGACTTTTAAGGACTGTAACTTCAGTGTAAACAGTCATGTACTTGCAAAGGCGGGTTTCTATTATACTCATAAAGCAAATCTTTTAGAATGTTCAATGTGCCATTTTCAAATTGATGCCACGAACGTAAACCAAGATGAAAATAGAATCATTGCTTTACATAAGAAAGAGAAACCAGAATGCACATTTAATCAGTACGTGAAAAGATCTATTTCTAAGAAGTTTGATTCATATGACAGTTTACGGTTTGAAAAGGAACGTTTGAATACCTACATAGATTGGCCACTTGAATGGTTAGAACCATCTGATTTGGCTCGTGATGGCTTTTACTATCTGCGAACAAATGACCACGTTGCTTGTGTCTTTTGTCGAGGCATTGTTGGTTCCTGGGAAAGAGGAGACACTCCCAGAGGCGAACATCAGCGGCACTTTCCCCATTGTCAATTCATTCGAAACCAACCAGTGGGAAATTTTCCACTGATATTTAATGAAAAATTCGAGGGTTATTCCGTTCCACTGAGAAATAGTAAAAATTCGTCCTATAGGCAAGGAATAGATGTCTGTGGTCTAAGTCCTATGACAGACAATGGAGTTCACCAGCATACCATCGCCAAGCGAAAAGACTACTTAACACTTGAAAGTCGCCTAGCAAGCTTTAACAATTGGCCTGAACGTGTAACACAGAAACCAACTGAATTGTCAGAAGCTGGATTCTTCTATTGTGGTTTAAGTGATCATGTGCGCTGTTATCATTGTGGGAATGGACTTCGAAACTGGGAAACTGATGATATACCTTGGGATGAACATGCTCGCTGGTACCCAGAGTGTACCTTCCTCTTCTTGATGAAAGGAAAAGAATTCATTGATCAGGTATGTCAGCTACAGTAACTTGAAATGAAGGTTGACTATTATTATTGTAATCTTTATAAAAGCCATTTGTAACATTAACTTTATTTTTTTTTTTCAGGTTCAAGGGGAAAGGCCACCTTATGAGACAAACCCTTCAATAACTCATATCAATGAAGATCAACACAAACTTATTAAGGAACTAGACATAACTAAGCACCTTATTTCAATGGGTTTCCAGGAAGATCATGTGATGACAACGTATCATAATCAACTCAAAGAGAAGGGGTTACCTTTCTTTGACATTGGGTCATTTATTGAAGCAGTCTTGCAGTACATAGAAGACGAAGTTAGAAAACTTCTAGTAAATAAATTGGCATTGGCTGAAGTTGATGTTGTCCCAAGCCCACCCATGTCTGATGGAAATGAGTTGGCTTCTGACACAAACCAACAAGTAGAATCATCTACAACTTTAATACAGGAATTGGCATTGGCTGAAGTTGATGTTGTCCCAAGCCAACAAATGTCTGATGGAACTGAGTTGACTTCTGACCAAAACCAACAAGTAGAATCATCTACAACTTTAATACAGCCTATAGTAGATGAATTGGCATTGGCTGAAGTTGATGTTGTCCCAAGCCAACCAATGTCTGGTGATTCTAACCCACAACCATTATTTGGTAGAATAACTGATCAAGTTGCCGCTCTTCCAAAGTCAGAAGGTACAATTAGACACAGAGTGATTGAGTGTAAGATTTGTATGGAGAAGGAGAGTGAGTTAATGTTTTTACCTTTTAATCACATATGCACTTGTTTCAAATGTGCATCAAACATATCCACATGTCCAATTTGCAGAGCTGAGATAAAATATACTATTAAAGCAATTATATCATAGTAAAGAATATTTTAGATGTGTGATAATGATATGATATGTACGATTCGAGAGCAATACTGCAAAGCCTAAGGTTTGAATTTATGGAAATGAACGTACAGATGTGCTGGTGGCTGAAGGTGCTGAGGGAGACCATATTGAAAATACTTCATACCCAAGACTCTTCTAAGAAATTAGAAAACATCATTGTCAAGAAAGTTGTGTTGGATACAAAAATATGTCCACACCTACAGTAATAAGGATGATTTTAGACCATTTACATAACATAATGTATCCTATCTATCAACCCGGCTGGAAATATATGAATTTCAAATCCTATTATTCCTATAATAAATACCTTATAATTATTATTGACGAAATATTATTCCTCTCCCCAGATATAATCTCAGATGAGGAAAAGTTGTAGTTTAGTTATACCAATGTGTGTGTGTGTATCCTTTCAAAATACATATTTCTATTTTTTTTTTGTCTTTAAGGTAGTATAAAAGTGTCACTAAGGTAGCCTGCAGCAGAACACAGTTTATAGATTAATTAGTGGTAGAGTCGCAATCCAAGCACACTACACTACATACTACCTCTTGATATAACTTTCTAGACAGTGAAAGTGAACAAACAAGCAGTACTATTCAATCTCTGGCGGAACTGAAGAAGCAAACAACCATTCCACAAACTAGTCAAGCCAATCAACCAACTTGTCTGTCAACTGATCTACAACCACCCAACCAATCTGTCCATCAACTGGTCTACAACCACCCTTTTTCTGTTGAAAGTTTCTTTCTAGGGAAGTGGATAACAATTGATCATATAAAATAAGAGAGCACATACTGTTTTTCATAATGGTTGCACCATATGAATTTGATGACATGCAATTGTCAAGGTCTTTAGTATGTGTCTCAGGCAGAACATCCACTTTCGCTGCTACAGTTCCAGTGGACCCATTGCCTCCGAAATTAGCAGGACCCAGAACACAACAGCAACTATTGCTGAATATTAATAAGCTGAAACATGAAAACCATATTATTCAACAAAATTTGTCAGTTTTGTATGAAATGTTTAAAGAACAGGAGAAACAAATTTCTAAGTTGAGAAGGGGTATAAGGGAATGGAGCATCCAAAAAAGTTCCTTTTCCGAAACCACTATCTCCTCCTACTTACTCAACACATCCACCATCTCCTCCTCCTCCTCCAATTAATTCTCTCAATCCATCATCGTCCCCTACAATTTCTATGAGAATCATGTAATTGTCAGCTGATCGTAGAATTATATTAAATCAATAATTAAAAAAAAATGAGTGAAATTGTTAAAATAATCTTGAATACTATAACATTCCCAGACAATGGTTCCTCGGGTTTGAGAGAACATATATTCATAAAAACTCTTATTAACAATTTTGTTGTTGTGAATGATGATGATAAAAGAATAATTTTATTATTGAATAAAATGCTTCATTTGTTTACTATCTCTGATCGATATATTAAATTAATAACTGAAACATATCCTCTTAAGAGTCAGAATCAACAAAAACAAACAATAGCTCATTTGAATAAAAAATGTAATGAATGCGAGAATGAAAAAAGTGAATTAGAAATTAAATGTGGATATCAAGATGCCACAATAACAGATTTAAATACAAATGTGAGAGATTTAGAAGTTACTATTGTGCAGCTTACAGAGAAATTAGGAGACCAAGAAAATGAAATAGAGAATTTAAAGAAGGAAAATTTAACTCTTCAAGATAATCAAAATAAATTGAAAAATAATCTAGAAGATCGAAATAATACTGAATTAATGAAGCTTAGAATTCAATACGATGATGAAAAGAAAAAGTATGAAACAGAATATGCATTTTTGGTAAATGAGAAAGATAGACAAATTCAACATATCTCCGAAGACAAAGACAAACAAATAAAAGACTTAGCTGATGAAAAAGAAAAACTAACCGGTTTAATAAATTCAAATAATACTAGAATAAGATCAAAAAACGTTGCACTCGAAAAGGAACTAAAAAGTGCACATGAACAATTAACTATAAGTCGTCAACAACAAGAAGAATTAAATATGAAAATAAATATAAATTTAATGTCTCTTAAGGAATATCAACTAAAATTAGCTGCATGTGAAAACGATATAAGGATCCAGAAAATGCAATTTCTGGAATGCCAACAAGCCTTACAAAAATGCAACTATGATAAACAATCAGACCAAGAAGAATATAATAATGTATTAGTATCCCAAAACCATTATGTTCAAGAATGCCAACAAAAACTACTAGATTGTGAAAATTCTAAAAAAATAAAGTATGACGAATATAATACATTAGTAAAGAATATAAATGAAGCAAATAAATATAATATTGAAACATTAGAGCGACTTTATACAAAACCTACATTATCGAATAGCGATATAATTCATTGTTTTTCAAGCATATTTCATTTAAATGATGATAATGAATCGAAAGCAACAGGAAAATCACAAATTGAAGCAATAATAAATAAGTTCATTCATCAGTTAAATACCGAACGTGATAACTACATTCACGAAGAACGTGAAAAGGACATTAAAGATAGGATTTCCCGTTTAAATTATATTAATAATAATGATCTACACCAAAATAATATTCTTAATATTTTTACTAACGAAGAAGAAAGAAATTTATTTAATCAAATATTAGAAAAATTTAAAACTAATATTATCGATGAAACAGTATATGAACACGAACGTCAAATAATACCTTATGTAAATGAAAATGATCATTTAAAACGTCAATTAGACGAGCCTAATTATGTTGCTAAATTGTTAATAGACGCGGTGGCATCAATAGTTTTAGTTAAAGAAATTATAACCAAACGAATTGTTGACCTGGAAAAAGATCATAAAGGAACGAATGAGGAAGTTATAAAAGTTTATGCATTCGTTACTATTCTATATACATTATTCCAGAAGGAAATAAGGCAAGATTTGAATGCAAATAATGTACAACGCTTTTATTACATTATCTTGAACGTGATTCGTAAGTCCCCTTCTGATAATATTCATGAAATACTGGCTTTACAACAACAAAATGATTTACATGTTAAGACCTTACAAGAAGAAAATGAAACAATAACTTCTAACCTGTTGACCATTCAACAGACAAATGCTAGTCTCCAGGATTCCAACAAACAAATGCTTTCAGAATTAAGTGAGACAAGAATGCATTTGTCGATGATTAACCATGATGAGACTTCGGTGGACCCCATAGAATATGAAGAAACTCAAATGAATAAATTCACATTAATCATCCAAGCTGTCACTACTCAGCTCGATGCTTTCTTGGCCGGGACATGCAACAATAAGTATTTAAGATCAGCATTCGAAAAACTCTCAATGAGAAAAATATTTTGCAAGAATGAAATGGCGAAATCTGAAATGATGCAATTATTTATTTCACTTTCAAATCATATCTTCAAATTTATATTCTGCGCCCAGTTCTATAAGAATCTTGTCACGGTAATAAACGATAATATTCTTCGGCGTTCCATTCAATTAAACCTTTATTTTTCAAGAGAAATGGATAACCACCGAGATATGCTATCTGAAATATTGAACATACCGATGATAAATGAAGCTATAGAAATAGCACCCGTTTTCCCAATTCTATACAATATTAGTAAATTAACACTGATAAATGGTACGTATTCTATAAGCAACAATGAGGATAATAATCAAATAGAGTCTATCGATAACGAAAAGAAGAATTTAAAATCGATTGCGTTATTACACGAGGCTAATATGGAAGCAGAAAAATCGTGGTTCCTTAAAAACCTAAAAGTTAAGTACGAAAGTGTATTGGGTGATGACAGCATTTTAAAAGCAATCGCCTCTCAGAAAGTTTCTTCGCCTGAAACTGTTGAGAAAACAACCACACAAAAAAGAGATAAAACGAACTTAAAAGACGCAAAACAAAGGACAAAAGATAAGACTCAAGGCAGGCGACAAGTCGAGGCATTAACAGAGAAAAAGAATCTAAAGGATAGACATATAAACACTATAAGGGGAGGAATAGTTGAAAATAAATAAAAGGATGTCGATGGTAAGCAGTCAACTCATTAGAGAAAGGAATTTTGTAAATACCTCCCCCCCCCCCTCAAAAAAAAAATAATAAATAAGAGACATCAGAGATTGGAAAAGGGGTTCAAGTTCATAGTAAGTGTGAGTTTGTAAAGATTTGCCACCATTCTCCAGTGTGTAATAAGCCAAATCAACTCCATGAGGATCTTTGGTGGTATGGCCAATTTTCACACAGGCATTACTAACCTTGTAATTAACCGAGATTTCAAATGACAAGGTATATTTTAATTGTTTTGGATTTCATCTAGATCAGGTGTCTGATACTTTTGAGAAAAAATAATATCACATATTATATTTGTATGAGGAATAAGCTTACATTCTAATTCCATCTGAGGAAACAGCGTGAGTTCTTTCTGAAGAGAGCTTTTCGTACCACTTTTTTTTTTTTCTTTGGAAGAGCAGCGAAGAGTGTGTGACTGGCCGTCAGTGGATGGCCGGCGGCCACGAATACTTATATATGGCTCAGCTGACACAGTGCTTAGTCAGAACTGGGACTTTACGTGGTACTAGTCTAAGGGAGATCAGCAAACAATTCCCAAAAAATAACGAAAAAATTGTTGATATTTTCAAGCTTTATTTTATGTCACATCCTATATCAAAATGGCAATTGTATAAAATGATGATTCTTCAGTTATCACAAAAATATATTTATTATGAAAATGAACATGAGCTTCTGAACAATTACATCCATCGTAAAGGTGAGCTTATATATGTCGATTACTTTAATGAAGTTATAGCCAGTGTAGTTTTGAAGATGGTATGGCGGCATTCAACTAAGCGACTCTCTAATTATTGAGTCACAACTGCAATATACAACAATGCTGAGTTGGGGGATGATGGGGGGGGGGGGCTAGAAGGGCAAAAAATAAGCGAGTTATGGTAGGTGGCGACGGAAACACTGCAGTTAGTCTTATTCAACTCCTGCTAAGAGGTCCACACCTTCTGGCCAGGCTCCGCATCATATCGAAAGGTTATTATAGATGGCTCTCTCAGCTACAGAGATATTTAATATACTAATGTATGTGTGTATGTGTCTTATTCTTTTTCAAATATTTTTTTTTTCTTTCACGGTAGTAACCTGTCCATCAACTGCTCAACCACCACCCAACCAACCTGTCCATCAACTGGTCAACAGCCACCCAACCAACCTGTCCATCAACTGGTCTACAACCACCCTTTGTCTGTTGGAAGTTTCTTTCTAGGGAAGTGGATAACAATTGATCATATAAAATAAGAGAGCGCACAGTGTTTTCATAATGGTTGCACCATATGAATTTGACATGAAATTGCTAATAAGGTCTTTAGTACGTGTCCGAGGCAGTGGCTATAACAGAATAACTGATGGTTCGGTTTGTTTAGACTTAGGCAGAACATCTACTTTCGCTGCTAGAGTTAGAGTGGACCCATTGCCTCCGAAATTAGCAGGACCCAGAACACAACAGCAATTATCTAAAAGAAGCAACATTGGAGTAAATTCAACTGGAGCAGCAACTCCATCATCTTCCACAGTAGGTCAGACTGTTGTTGCAACAACTTCCCATGAACTCAGTGCAGAAAATGCCAGTAGAAGTGTAAGACCCGCCAGACTCAGAACACATGGACCTATCAGTATTTCCCAAGGAAGCGACATTGGAGTAAATTCAACTGGAGCAATAGGTCAAGAAAATGCTGGAAGTAGTACCAGACCCGCCAGACCCAGAACCTATGGACGTACCAGAATTTCCCAAGGAAACGAGATTGGAGTAAAGACTGTTTCAACTTCCCAAAAGCGTCCTTGTCCCCAAGACCCAAGTGAAGAAAATCAACCCATAACAACAATGAAGGAAATTCTTCTTGCAAGTAAAGGGTCCCGTATTTTAATCTTGACCCACCAACAGGTTCATCAATTACTTGCCAATACGTTGACCACAGAAAAACTTGTGCTGGATATGAATAATCTGATCCAAGAAATCAAAGTTCTTCAACATAAAGTGTCACTTTATCAGGAAATCTTTAGAAACAAGGAGAAATTAATTTCTATTATTAAGAAAATGGGAATAAAGGTTGCATAAATAATTATATGATTATTTAAGATGATTTTTGTTGAATTCATAACATGATAAACTCTGTCAATGTTTCTGAGGTCAATAGCATATGTTATCACAGAATACTTTATGCTGTGTCATATATATTACTTTGTAATGTGAATGTGGATTTGTGTGTATGGTTCTAGTTGAACCAAGTTTCATTAATAGTATATAAAAAAAATATTAATATGCAGTATATATCTGGGCAAACTATTCCAGATTTAATCGATATAAGCAATAAATTTTTTTATATTTTTCCCCCATCATCATATTCCTCACCTTTTAATCAAGATATGAAAAATATTATGGCTTGTGTGAGTATTTTAGTTCAAAAATTATTTAGTGAAGCTAATGTAAATCAAGCAAATATATATGTAATAGATAATAATGATAATAATAATAATAATAATAATAATAATAATAATAATAATAAACCTCTGCTAATAAATATATTTAATATAAATTCATATGTGGAGGTAGGTTTACTAAGAAAAAATAAAGAATCAACCAAATTAAAAATACATTTTTTAACTACTAGTGATGAAATAAAAGCTATTTTAACTATTCAGTAAAAAAAAAAAAAAATATTTTATGTTGATATATAGAAGAAAAGACACAAGGATTAATCAGTATAAAAGATGCTGTGTATAGACAATGATTTAAAATACGAGCAAGAGCGATTAGAAACATTTATTAATTGGCCTGTAAGTAACCCAAAGCCCAAAGAGTTGGTAACTAATGGCTTCTTCTATCTGAAAAAAGGAATAGAATGCGCTTGTGCATTTTGTTATGTCTATGTAAATTCTTGGGATGATATTTTAAATGATGACGATTATTTCAATGAAGATATAATACTCATTTTAAATAACAACACTATTAAACTTAGTGAATTTCATAGGAGAATAAGCCCTAAATGTCCATTTTTGAAGGGCGAACCAGTAGGTAATATTCCTATTGAATTTTCATCTTATCTCATAGAACCCAAGTATATTAAGTATAATAAAGATTTGGAATTTGAATTAGATCAAAAAAACAAATTACTCAAGGGGATACTCTCGCATAAAACTCCACATCATGAAAAATATAGTGAGGTTAGAGTTCCCTTGTCTAGTTTCAAAGACTCGTGGCCACTTTCAATAAAACATCCCAGCCCAAAAGAGTTAGCCCAAGCTGGGGTTTTTTTATAAAAAACCACCTCGTGGAGATGAAGTAATCTGTTTCTATTGCAATATGCATTTTCGAAATTGGAAAGAAGGTCATGATCCATGGATAGAACATGGGCGTTGGTCAACACAATGTTATTATATATTGATCATGAAAGGGCCTGATTTTATTAAAAATATACGTTCATCTACAATCACTAAATATCCCCCCAAAATATTTTCTAATGATATAATTATGCAAATGATGAACAAATTAGATATTTTAGTAACTTTATCTAAAAGTTACAAACGCGATATTGTTAAAAGAGTATTTAAAGATGTAGTAATACTCTATGGACGATCATTTAAATCATATGATCAAGCTATAGCTTTTATAACAAGATATTTATATTTTAACCAAAGAAAATTTAAAAGGATTAAAATCATAGAAGAAAATAATCAAAACGAAAAAGATGAAGTTGGAAATATATGTTTAACCTCAATGAATAATGACACAGTAACATTAACCAGGACTTATAATGAGCCTAATACAACTACTTATTGTATATCTGATCCCAAATGTGATCAGATATTGAGCTTTACTATAAAGAATTTAGGACGTCAACAACTCACAGTTTCATCCGATTGTCAACATGATAAGAATTTAATGAATACACGCTGTAATATCTGCCAAGATAAAGAACGTTGTGTTCTCATTTTACCCTGTCAACATTTTTGTGTCTGTGAATTGTGTCTTTTACAACTTAGTAACTGTCCAATATGTCGCAATTTAATTAGTCACGTAACTAAAGTATATTTTTCTTAATCTGAAATAATTTAGAGTAAAGGAGTTATTAAAAATGAAATTAAAAATATATATCTCTTTGATTTATAAAACAACAAATGAAATATATTTTTTGGTTTAACTAATTATATCTTTCGTTTTACTTTAAAAAAAAAATCGCCTCATGCTGTAATGATGGTATTGTGGTAATTGATAATTCTCCAATCTGAACTATTCATTAAATTCATGGTGACGTCCACCTAAACTAAAGTTCCCGTTCTAAATAATAAGGTTGCGACATAGCTAGCTGGTTGCCTAGAGCAGATACAGCACTGTGTCAGCTGAACAAGAGAATATGAAATTTATGAACAATAGCTGGCTTGTGCCAAACACAGCCAAAAATCTGGATCCATTTATTTAGAAATGATTATAAAGCATTTTTTTTCTTGGAATAATAGCGAATGTATTATTATTTTTTTTTTTTTGACCTAAAATCTTCAACTGTTTATGAAAATATTTCAAACTGGGGAAAAGGATAAATTTTTGGGGATACTGAAACCGAATGTTGGAATGTAGCTACTTTGTATAAAGAGATGGATACCTTCATAACAAAAATACATTTCAGTTTTTATAATTTGATTTATTAAATACAATTTTGTACAAATTTATTATAAAATTTTTTAGCTATCAGATATTCACGGAAGCTACATGTGACTGATTGGCAAGTAATCGGACCAGTATTATAGATACCATTTAGCAATCCTTGTTCAGTTGTCACAGTCCCAATAATCACATCCACATGAGAACGTTTAATTAGAAGCTGTCGTCCAGCAAGATGATTATCATGTAATATTACTGGATGACCAAACATGTAATCACCTTTTTCATTATGAGATAAAACATTCATTCTGATGAGAGCGTCATATGTGTGCACTGGATCTCTCAAGTAAGACAAACAGGCGTTTACATAAGTATTTTGGGTTAAAGGAACCGTGGATACTTTTTCCCAATACCTATCTAAATTGAAGAGGTTATAAATCATTTTATCTCCTTTACCATGGACATTAATAAGCATGTCCACTATTTTCTTCACTTTGTCTGTAATTATTTCTCTGAAGAATTTCTCATTATGGATACATTTTTTCTTTTCAATTTTTTGTTGTTGTTGTTTTTTGGATGATACCATGACTATTATGATTGCCTTGGAACTTCCTGCCTCCTCTTATACAAAAGTATAATTAACATAAATCTATATCAGATTCCTTAAATATATATATGTGTGGTGAAAATAAAATTTAATTATCTTCTTTTAGCAACTGATGTGATTTGGGGAAAAGGATATAATTTATAGTTTTATCTTATAAGATAAAGGTATATTATCATCTCAGAGGATTAGTTATAGTTTGCATTCTGTAATTGTATAATTTTTGTAGTGATGCTGAAATAGACTGTATAAAGAGATTGATATACTCAAACTCACTGAAGGTCCTGAAAATCTAAGAGTTGTGGAAGATTTAAAATCAGTAGTTAACAAGAGTAATAATATAAAAATCAGTAGTTAACAAGAGTAATAATATACACGATTTTTAGGATCTTGACCAGTGAACATGGATGGTAGTGTGAAGTAAGTGTGACCGAAGTTTATTAGGGGGTACTTCTTTCTTAATGTTGATGATGTACTCTGGGTCACCTGATCTAAAAAAAATAATAAATATTATGGCTGATAAGACAAGCTGAATAAGTCAACCTAAGCTTAGTTTAATATAAAACTCGACCAAAAAGATAGTGGAAAGTGTTCTTCACAACCGGACGCCCTGGAGTCTGGCTGAGGTAACCTCGCTGTATATAAGATGGCGCGTGTCGCCGTCGTCGCCTCCACAGTGTTCAAAACCACAGCAGTCTAACCAACATCCTACAAGAAAACTCATTCTCCTACAGCTACAGCACCCGCTATTTGAGAGAATTAATTATCTGCAGTAGAATAATAAGAATATACTGCTCATACACGTTTGACAGGGCCAGCGCCTGCTACTCTGACAGCATCTCGTGCTGGGTTTTGTATATGTACAGAAGAGTATGGAAGGGGAAGTATTCAAGATAATAGTCTTGTGTCTATTAGTTTCCACGAGAGTTGAGGCTGACACCATGGTCGGTCCCGAGAAGATCAAGGTCAAGGGGGACACTGCTGATTACATCCAGATGTCTGCTAATAATAACCTCATTGTTGGACATCAGAACCAACAATCAGCTGCAGGTAAGATCAGTCATCCATATATACACACATACTCCAATTGAAAGTTTATTTAAAGTCAATAGTTATGACAAGATTCTTAGACACATTAAGTAAGTTAACACAAATCAAGTGGTAATTTCTATATAAGAGACACAAAATATTAACCTTACTTACGCCTTATTATCTGTTTTACAGGACTGTTTCTATCAGCAACGTATGATTCTGTCTCTCTGGTCAGTCACTCTGCCGGCTTCCCCAGTGCAAAAGAGGAAGAAGAAGAAGAAGAAGAAGGAAGAATAAAGTTATTTACCGATTGCATAACACACATTCTTCACTTACTCCAATTCTAACACAGGTTATGTCCTTGTGGCAAAGAGCCAGTTTTTATAGCTGAGATGATTTCCAGTCACTGCAGTTATTTTTCCTTGTGGCAAAGAGCCAGTTTTTATAGCTGAGGTGATTTCCAGTCACTGCAGTTATTTTTCCTTGTGGCAAAGAGCCAGTTTTTATAGCTGAGGTGATTTCCAGTCACTGCAGTTATTTTTCCTTGTGGCAAAGAGCCAGTTTTTTTATGGCTGAGGTGATTTCCAGTCACTGCAGTTATTTTTCCTTGTGGCAAAGAGCCAGTTTTTTTATGGCTGAGGTGATTTCCAGTCACTGCAGTTATTTTTCCTTGTGGCAAAGAGCCAGTTTTTTTATGGCTGAGGTGATTTCCAGTCACTGCAGTTATTTTTCCTTGTGGCAAAGAGCCAGTTTTTTATGGCTGAGGTGATTTCCAATCACTGCAGTTATAGAGAGCTAGTTTACTAGTGTCACAACAATTATTTCCCTGTGGCAAAGAGTCAGTTTAATAAATAATAAGGCTTAGGTGAATGTAAATTATTAAACAAGCATATTTAACAATAACAATATTTTTTTTTTTTTAAATTTCTTCAATATTTACCATGGATGTACATTTGTATGCTAAGTTAATATTTGCTAACATTAAATCGTCATGATAACGTTGAAGGTATTTTGATCCACAGATAACTCCACTTTCATTTTCATTTTTTTCTGTTTCTGTTTCTGTTTCATTATTTTGAATAGTTTCCAATTCAATGTGTTTCATGTCTGAGCGTATTTGAGTCAATTCTGTATGAATTCAAGCAGCTCCTATACTACGGAATGATACAAGTTCCATGGGTCCTGTGGAAAGACCACCACGTCGTCCTCGAACTGGTGCTCCGGTCAGTTCAGAAAATACAACTTCATCTGCTCGTGAAGTGTGCATCGTAGCATTTGCGCGGTGATTGGTAACACACATATAAGAACCTTCATATAAACTAGCTAAAACTGGCTCATTATCTCTATTTAAATATGGTTCACCCGTATAGGGATTCATAAGGATTCCAGTACAAGTTTTTCGACCCCACTGTAGATGTTCAATAACATTTTCAAAAGTGAGAGTAAAAGCTGCATCCATGTAATTCAAATTATCAAAGGTATTGCAATATAAATCTGGAGCTTGTCTTTTAAGTGAATGAGGGTTAACTAAAACATCAATGGGTACATTTGATGAAAACATATCACCCTGACTCATTAATTTTATGTAAGGCATATCCTGTTCACTAACTAATCGCCCAATTACACCTTTTTGTGAAGTGGGTGTTTGTAACTTATCACCTAAAGATGGTATATATGGTGACACTGTTATCAGAGAAAAACGCCAACTTTGTAGTACTGGTAAATCTACACTATCTATTTTAAAGTACCTAAATGTAATGTAATTAGGATGATGTTCTTTAAAAGCTAAAGAATATTGAGATTTCTTCAACCGTTGTTGCCGTTCAAGGGAAGGGTGGTGTGGATCATTTACTGTAACTCGGTAGTCATTTCGACTCCCTTTTCCATTCTTCGTCCCTGTGGATACTGGAACAGAATCGTCATATATAGGCTCTTTTAAATCCCCAATTTTACCATTCCAAATAAGAGCAAGAGTATTGGCATCTATGTGAACGAATTCTATTTCTCCATTTGTAAAATTAAGCAAACTATTATCTTCTTGACACTTGGGATTAACCCCTTTTAAAATTCCCAACTGAACACCACGTTGAAGTGGGGTATGCTGATCAAAATAGGTCTGACAAAAAGTTGGTAGTGCATTCTGTCCTGATCCATAATTATATCGAACAATTGATGTTTCATAAGAAACACCTGAAAATAACCCACGGTCTATACTATCTTGTTTTACTGTAATACTGTCTTCGGGATTGTGCCAGTTTACTACTGCCACCATAGGATTTTGACAAGGAATGGGTAAAAGTTTACTCATTCGAGATGTTGTGTATAATGTATGAATAACTGTCTTTTGATGAATTTCACCTACAGAATGAGTATTGACAGAAATACCAGCGTAATGACGATACGATTGCAGACTGTTACTAATTCGAGGGGGATGGGCAGCATTAGGACGGCTAATCGCTCGAGCATTTGGCCCCATAATATTAGGTATTTTTTCCCGGTCATAACCAATATGGAGTAATTCAAAATCCTCTTTGAGATCACTATTTTCTTTTCTGAGAAAAATCTGAGGTTGCATTTGAGGTGGTAAATAAAAAAATGGATTAGCCTCCATTTGAAAAGTGTCTATTTCCTTAGACGTATAGAGTTGGCCATTGGGTAAAATTTTATAAGACATACGTGGCAGACTGGTGCATATCCACAGTTGATATTTTTTGTATTCTAATAATTCTATACAGGCGATATTTAATTTCAAAATATATTGAACAAATCGGTATAAATTGTCTACTCCAAATAAACAAACATATTCCCATTGAACTAGAGGCAAATGAGGAAAAAAATGTTGAGCTGCAGAATCATTCTTGATCGAATCTAATGGGAAATTAAACAGTTTATTATGAATAATTATATAGACAAATTTAGATTCTAACTGATCAAGTTGTGAAGGATTTCCCACTTGTCTTAGTTGAGGGAGATATGTAAATAAGAATTTATCAGGTTGTGAATTACACATGCTGGTAGAGGCGATTATCACATCAGGTATCATTTCTAATATGATACCACATCGTTGAGGAGTATCAGGTGTATTGAGTAAATCAATGAAACCGACCTCACTTACCGTTATAGATTTAGGCTCTTTGGCTTTGGAATCTTTAGGCAATAATTTTTGTAATCCACATGCCACCAGACATATATTGGCATATGAATTAGATGAATAATTCCGACTAAACCGACCAATTTTATTCCATTCATTATTCCTGCTATTATTAAATGAATTACCACCATTATTTTCATTTAAAGTATTTATACTTGCAGAATTGCTTAATATTTTTGTTTGCGTAATACTCTCATCAATATGACCACACCGAATAGCAGTGGCTTTAACTTTCAAAGGATTAATTGCAATCATAGCTACTCGTGGTCCTGATAATTTTAATCTTATATCATTGTTCCCTTCATTCATATTATTATTATTATTATTATTATGATTGGATGTATAATTTTCCAAAATTTTAAGATTATTTTTGTTAGCATCGCTCCTTTTTAATCGATAATATTATATTAAAACTGTTAAATTTTCTTGAGAAAGTGAATGTTTAAGATCTTTCAAAATTTTAACCACCTTGTTATGGAGTAGTGTAGCATTTACTTTGCGTATAGCTAGATTTAAAAAACAATTAATAAATATTTCACCAGTTGTAAAGATTGCCATATTTCCTAAATGATTAATATCCTGGTTTATATAGGAAGAGAGAAAAGGCCATTTTTTAATCTTAGATTCTTCATAAATAATAACTGCTTTTTCTTTTCTGCTAAAATGAGGACGTCGACGATCTGGCCATATTATCGACTTGATGGAACATACAGATTCACTCACAATGAAATTGCCCAGATAAACGTCAAAGGGGAAGTTTTCACATATAAGACATTTAAACGGGAAATGTGTATTTGGGGGGATTAGCCGATTACTTTGCCAGCACTTCCATTGTTCATAATCAATAGGTCTCTCAGGATCTTCTACCAACATTTGCCACATTTGACCACTTTTCATTACAGGCACTGCAAAATTATACTTGGCATAATCTGCTAGTCGCTTGTCATTATCCCATTCAGGAAGTTGTAGTCCTACCCCTAGTACCAATTTGCGATCTAGATAATATTTTATAAATTGGGATTCATCACTTTTGGATTTTAGTAGATATGGTTGATTACTCAGATGAAATGTTATGCCAGGGTAAATTTTAAATAACTTTTCAAAACTATCATTTTCGATTTGAAGCTTATTGTAGAGACTGTGTCTAAGAAATAATTCTAATTCAGCATCGGCTGAATCAATGATCGAACATTTAGGACAGGGTTTAAGGTTTCCACCAGGTAAAGCCCATTGTCGATGCCGATAATTGAAAATACCTCTTGTGTTAATCATTATTATATAATAATTATATGAAAATGAAATGCAATTTATATTTTAGTTAATAAAAAAAAATATATATTGTAAGTATCTTTTATCCCTGGAATTGGTATACATAGTAAATAGATTTTGTTGAGATTTTTATTACAACAAAAGTCTTAAAACGTAAATAAAATAAAAGTGTAACAATTTAATTTTAATTTGGCCTATAAACAATTATGTATTTTTTTTTTTTGTTTTTTTAGTCGTTACGATTTGAAATATCAATGAGCCATCCTGCTATTATTTTACTAAGGATAGGTTTAATCAAAAATATAGTTAGTAAAATAATTATTCCCAAAATCCAATTATTTTCCCAAAGACTTACTAAAAATAGAATAAAAATAGTTATTATTAATATTTTTTCCATCTGATAATTTATGTATGAACCTATTTTCTTTTCTTTTAATGATCTTATTTCTGTTTTAAAAGAAGGAATTTCAGTTTCTATTGCAGCATTTTGATGGTCACTTATAATTTCAGTCTCTAATGGATCTTCATTTTCTCTCGATGGTGATGAAGATTGTGTGAGATTTCTTTTTCTTGTTCGTATAGAATTTTCATGGATTAAATTGGGTGGTATACTTAGTGTGTCCAATGTCATTGTTTTCCTATTTTTTATAGTATAAAAAAAGTTACGTCGAACCCAGGAGTGTGTGTACGGATGGTGTGAGTGGTAGGTAGGTAGGAAGGATATAATGAGGAAAGTAAAGTTTATTATTTAGGTAGAACCCAAACGAGTGTGTACTTGCTGCAGACAGGAGGGATGGTGTGGGTGGTGGGTAGGCAGAAGGGATACGATGAGGAAAGTTAAAGTTTATTATTTGATGCTTAATGCAAATATTCTTTCTCATCTTCTAAGTTATCATCATTGAGTGAGGGCTAGGGAAGGTGCCAAAATCTTTCTCCATATATCTCTAACAAAACTACCAATTCTGCCTCACCTTCATCCCCTCATAAATGGGAGGATGATGATCTTCACCTTCAATCGACAGCTTCATTATCCAAAAACCTTACATCTCAGCTCGTCACAACCTTACCTAAAGCATCAAACAACAGCAATATTAATCAGAAAAGTACAACCCTCTCCCTGCGCCAGAGAATCAAGAAGATTCATCGTCACTGATATTATTGAATTCAGACACAGAAAGTTTATCAGAAGGAAATGGTTGTGGTAAGTAATTTGTATTTTAGTTTTAGTTTTGGACATCAAAATATATTTATTATTTGAAATTTGTTGAAAATTAAGCTATTAAAAATGAATGTTCCTGGTTTCATGGGTTTACGAAAATCCTTGAAAAATCATAAATTCATTATTTTAATTTTCAGGGATTGGTGAACAGATGAAGTTAAAGATGTAAAGTCCAACAACAGTCTTTCCGAACTTCATAGAAGCCGCTCTTCTCCCAACTATATGTGATTGTAAATACTTAGTTATGGTGTTTTTCTTCATGTTACTTGATTTGAAGATTTTTCAGAGACTGACTCTGATAAGCACCTCAATCAATAGCTATTTGAATGATAACATACTGTTTTGTATAGTACTTTAAGATTGATAGAAATATTTTTAATATATGAGAGAAGGAGTTTGAAAAAATAGAGAGACTGATTTCATTCCACATCCTAGTTATATTATATTTTAGTAGCAATATAAAATTCGACAGTTTGGTCGAATACAATTGAACAATTTAAATAAATGGCAACAAACATATATAATCATGGTTTTATTGGAATTTTGTCCTAAACAATTGTATTTGGAATGGTAAATAGAAAACTAAATTTCTATAGTATTTTTTTTTAGAAGGGCATAAAAGGAGATTAATTCTTTTTTTTTTTTTAGTCTTATAAAACTTAACAATGAATCGACGTCAACAAATTTGTAAAGACTTTGTCGATGACATAGTTCAGGAGGTGATTGAACCATTAAGTAATCTAGGTTCTGGGTCTGATAAAAATGTGGATAGTAATTTTATTGTTTTAAAAATGAAAGAAGATCCCTCTAAATTTGTAAATACATTACTGGATTCTGTTACTAATAATATATTAGACTATTATTATAATAGAAGTCAAAATGTATCATTGTCAACTGTTCCATCACCCAAAAGAAAGATAAAAAAAAAAAAAACATATATTATCAAATGAAGAGGATGAATTAATTAAAATTGAAATTTTAGGGAAAGCAGTTTTAAACATTTTTTCTCTTCATAATGAATATAATCGTATTAAGGATAGTATTGTAAATCAACATATGCAATCAAAATCACCCAAAAAACAAAAAATACAGTTACCACCAATATTAAAGGACGATGAAACTGTAGATATGATCAAACTCTTCAATTCCTTCCATTCAACCGTTTTGAAATACCTTTTGAAAACAATACATAAAATAATTACAGAAGTTTATGGAATAAAACTCTGTGAAGATTTAACTAAGCTAGTTAATTCTAAAAGTTGTCCATATTTTTTATTTGAATATTTTCTTAGACATCAATCATCAAGCGACGATATTAAATGGCAGTTAGAGTGTCTTAAACATTCATGTATACTAGTCTATAACTGGATAATTCAAAATTGTATTGATATTAAAATTAAACCCGAAAATGAAAGTTAAATGTAATTTAATAATCGATGAAATATTAGCAAATGCTATTTTTGTAAATGGTAGAGAAATTCTACAAAATAAAATTTTAATGGCCTATGCAGCTCATAAATATTCGATGTTTAAAAACAATGGTAAATTGTATTCTGCTACGGAAATTATACATTCATGTATCAAGACTAATCGTAACCTACCCCCTCATAAAATTTCTATTTCATTTGAGGCTATAATGAGGGTAGGACAGAATACTGACCAAAATTTAATTTGTAAAAATACTCATTTTGTAGAAGAACGTGAATGTCGGCGTCATGTGGATATTGCACATCCACTTATTCAAGCACATTTAGCTCCCTTGGGTGAACTATCCATGCAATATATTTCTAGGGTTTTAGAAATGCGGATTGGAGACTATTGCCTAATTATTGAACCACAACAGAATAGATATTTTATTCAATATAAGAAATTCTGTGACAAAAAAGTGGTTTTTCGTTTAGATTCCCTCACATTAGAATTTGTTTATATTAGTGATGAAGGGGAATCTTTTTACGATGCCCAGTATATACAACATAATAGTAGTGATGATAGCAGTGGGGAAAGCATGTTAGTAGGTATGGCTAGCTTTCTTGATGGAAGTGATCTTTGTATAAAAACAACTTACCTCCTAGATTATTCAACCAAAACAGTTCTATATCATCGATACATTCCTAATGATCATACCCAAATATTCCCTTTCACTTTAGAAACAGAAGATTTACAACAAAGTGAGACAGGACCTGCTTTAACAATGAATACTGAGGGTGTACCTACAATATCACCGCCTTCGGGAACTTCAATTTACTGGTATACTTCTTGGAGATTAGAAGCTCAACTTCCTTTAAATCTTAGTATGTATCAACATGTTCATGAAGATAGTACTCCCCATCATCCAACTCCGTCTGAAAGTTTGAATCAATCTCCTGTTTATATATTCCCTAAGTTGGATGGTAATAATGGAATTTTACGTTTTTACCCAAGTCATTTTGTTATTTCAAATCCTCTGATGTTATCGACATCACATCCACATTTAATACCCCAACATATTCTCCATTCTTTGATCGATTCATTTTTACAGTAGAAACTGATCTATACTCTATAAACAATAATTCATCTTCCTTTATGGTACATAATTATCGACCAGTTGCCATTATAGACATTGTCTCTACGGCTTTTAATGCTGCAGAAAGGATGAATATATTACAAGTATTACGAGCCCATTTTAGAAATGATTTAGCACCTTATTACATTTTCTTTCAAGGGGAATTAAGCATATCCAAACCATCAATATCCCCATCATTACCATTTGAAAATTTTCATGATGGTGAGATATATGAGGTGTTGTTAAATAACAACAGAAACATTATAAAGGTTTGCCGACATCGCCCAGATAAATCTCGAGCGAATCCACTTAAAACAGTTAATATTATATTGGGTATTCAAAAGTTAGAAGAAAGTTTTTTGGAAGTATAATCAGGAGTACGCTTGTGCTGGAAGAAGAAGGATGGTGGATGGTTTGTTGTCCAGGGAGGAATCATTGTGATTTAATGAAATCCATAACTATAAATAATTTTTATTATTATACTCCATATTAATACAGTTTAGAAATTATATTCCTAACTAGCTAGTTAGCTAATTTGTCATTTTTTTACCATATTCGACAATATGATATATGTGTGATTGGTAAGAGGAATGAACATTTTCATGACGGGTTTGTAAGAAAAAAGGGTGACTGGTTGCGGACCGGACCGAGGGGTTGCTGGGCCCCGGGGTTGTCCTAATATGGCCTCAAGCAATTTGACCACCACCACCAGGACCAGGACCTTCAAGAACAATAATTCCACTACTAGAACCAGAACCTCAAAAAGCACCACCACCACCACAGCCAGGACCAGAACTACCAAGAGCATCACCATTACCGCCAGGACCAGTGCATCCAAGAGCGCCATCATCACCGCCGCCAGAACTTGTGCCTCCAAGAACAACACCACTAAGGCCAATGCTGCAAGCACCAGCTTATCCATTGTAATCTGTGATAGAATGAGAGAAAGATATTCTTTATCTGTATATTTATAATGGTTTCACGAAATTAATCACAGATAGGATGGGGTGGAGAGCCAAGTGCAAGTACCATAAAAAAAGTATCTATCTTACATTATTAAGATGAAATTTGGGAAAATCATAGATACCACTACTCACACTTTATCCACACACACACACCAGTGACAACGCCTACCAGAACCCCCATCATCAACATCTTCTTGTAAATCATCGCTGTTGTTATTTATTTGAAAATTATGCATTTTTGGTTTCAATTATATACATTCAAAATTCCCACCTATGTCTTTTTCTTACTCAAAATGTAACATATTTTTTTTTTATTTTTTTAAGTGATTTTTTCTTATAAAGAAAAATCTATTGTAAATGGGATATAAAAAACTATGAATAAAAAATATAGAAATTTTCCTTTGGGAAAATTTAAGAGTAAATTAGAATATCGTGTATATAAATCTATATTTTATCATTTAACAAAAAAACAAAAAAATAATAATATCAAAGTAGATATAAACAAAAGAGGACTATTAAAAAATAACAAATTATTTGAAATTGATATATATTTCTCAGATTTACAATTAGGTATAGAAATTCAAGGTCCTACTCATTATATAGACATTGAACAAATTAACAGAGATTTAAAAAAAAAAAAATGTTTAATAAAATTGGGATTATTTTGTTATATGTAGGATTTAATACTGTAAAGCATGATATACTAACTTGTTTAAATATTATTACTAAAAAGATAATTAGTTAAAAAATAAGGTATGTAAATCAAATCATATATAGATTTTTCAAAGAAATCCGGCTGAGTCGGTCCATTTATCAGCTGGGCAAGTCTATTGTAATGTATATGATGACAGGATGTAAGAGAGATACCCACAATATCTTGTGCATTCTAATAAGGGACGGAGAGGAGATAAGTCGGTCTAAGCTGGGTTAAGAGTTACTCCAACGCGCATCTTTAGCTAATCCTCAAAATCATCTCTTGAAGGTATTATATGACATTTACATTATTTATATTAAAAAATCATAATCTTGTTATTTAACATTGTATTATATATATATTTCTGAGCTTATAATATACAAAGACCTATTTTTTTGACCTATACAAAAATTTCCTAAACATGACTCTAAAGAGTGTACAAAGAAACAAAAATTTCCATTTTGTTGTAATTGTAGAGGTAAGCATACTCCTTGGTCTTATCTATGCCCCATGAATCCTACAAATGCTGTTGCAGGGGGGTGGTATTCTGCCAGCTAAGGGGAAACAAACTAGCTAGGCCCACACAACTGAAAGTCCTAAAGTCCTGTAGTATACAAATGTAACCTAATTACTACTATTATATTGAATTTTTTGTAGTAACTTTACTAAACTAATCTATGCCTTTGAGATATGTATGTATGTATGTAAGCATCTTTCCCATTCAAAACAATATATAATTAACAAATTACAATGTTCGATAATTAAAGGATAATTGGATTAATAAAAGAAAACAAATTAAAATAAATATTTTTTTTATATATATTTTATTTATAGAGGGATATAAAAGAGGAGGTTCTCCTGTTCAATTCACTTGACACAGATGTCAGTAGCATATTATATACCTTGGGCAAAAGTTTATGTTGTGACCACCGGGCACACTGATTACCTTTGTCGACATGAACAATTTGAGAAAGAATGAGTAAAATAAAAGAAGAAGGTGGTTATCACTCAGACGAGATATGAAGCCAATCTTCATAGACAGGATGAATGACTGGTTCAGGGAATACCAAATCCCAGAAGATATTGATACATTTGTTGATGACCTTAATCACCAAATTGAAAGTTGTCTTAGAATTCAGCGCCGTACGCCTCGACGAAGACCCCCTCGGAAGAAAATGCCTCGAGGCAAAGATCCACAGAGTAAAGCTGAAGAATTAATTCACATGTGGAGTAAGGCAGCATCCTCATCCTCCCTCTCAACGGAAATCGTCATGGAACAGCTCCTGCTACAGAATGACAGAAGAACTAGAATAGCGAGAGCACAGTCTAGTGAGGACGAATATGGAGAACCTATCACAGCCCAGGAAGTAAGGGCGGCTGTTAAGAGAGGTAAAATTACAGCACCTGGTGAGGATGGCATTACCTACGACATACTTAATGCACTGTGTGAAGTGCCTGGGAATCCACTACTCCTATTGTTTAACAAATCATTCCTAAATGGAGTTCTGCCCACACAATGGAAACACGCCAAAATTGTTCCCATACCAAAACCGAATGACCTTGGCAATTACAGACCTATCAGTCTCGTGTCATGTACTTGCAAGATGCTGGAAAAGATCATCCTAAAACGACTGTTACACAAAATAGGTAGGTTTGGGGAAGGAGTCAATGGATATGTCAAAGGACGGAGCACAGCCAATTGTATAATTAATTACCTGGTTAATGACACGGCTAGGTACTCTGTATTTGTTGACATAAAAGGAGCCTTAGACAAAGCCCAGGGAATTGCGATCCTGGATGAGCTTGCATGTATGGGTGTCAAGGGGAGACTCATGAAATGGATTGAAGACTACCTCACAGGGAGGAAAGCTAAGGTCTACTTCAATGGAGCAATCTCAAGAACAATGAATATGGAACTCGGGACCCCCCAAGGAGGAGTCTTAAGCCCTACACTATTCAATGTACTTATGAATGCAATTGCCAATATTGATTTTCCTGAAGGAACACAACTAGTGGGATATGCAGATGATGTCCTAATACAAGCTCCTACCTTTGATAAAATAAAACAGGCCATTGAACTCCTTGGAAGGAAATGTATTGAGCTCGGTTTCACTCTCTCCACAAACAAGACAAAAGCATACTCCCATCGCAAGCGGAGAGAAAATGAAGAACTGCAAATTAATGGTGTAACACTTGAATGGGTTGACCACTATCGGTACCTTGGCGTCACCGTCGGCTCAAACAAGGGAAAGAAAGAGGAGCTCAATCAAATCATAGGAACATGCAAAAGTCGACTCAGGGAACTGAAACTGAAAGCTATGACTTGGAATGATGGCCATGGAGCCTCTATTGCTGTACTTAAAATGGTGTACACAAACTATGTACGCTCCGTCATTGACAATGCAGCACCTGTTTTATGTACTTATTCACAAAGTGATATGAATAGGCTAGAAAGCATACAGGATGAAGCCATTTCAATCATTCTTGGAGTTCCAAAGAAAAAAACTGCTGAAATGTCCAATCTACAAAAAGAGTTATTATCCCTTCCCAGTATTAAAGAAAGAATTGTGGAACTGAATGCTAAGCTTGCAATTAGGATTGCCAGAGATCCCCATTATAATGACATGGCTAAAAAAAAATTGAGCTCTGTGCTACTTTCAGGGGGAAACAAGAGAAGCAAAAAATGGCATCACAGAGCAGTCGGCTACCTTGAAGATCTTCACCTACTTCAACAAGCTCGTGAGCTCATGCCTGTAGAAAGATTACCTCCCTGGGTGGATCCCCTGAATGACTCGTGCAGGATTATCATCAATGATATGGTAAAGAAAAAAACCAACATGGTACCCCAAGAAATAAGCCACAAGTATCTTAAGGAAATTTATAATGAAGCTGGAGATGAACTAGATCAAATCTTCACTGATGGGTCATCTAATCCTATTAATGGCCGGGCGGGTGCAGCATACACGGTAATTAAGAAGGATGATTTATTTTTTCCACCAAAAAATGAGGAAAAAGCGCGCATTGAGAACTATACCTCTTCAACACAAGCAGAGTTAACTGCCATTGCTATGGCGTTAAGGTATATTATTGAACAGAATACTACTGGTGCAGTGATTTGCACCGATTCGAGAGCAGCACTGCAAAGCCTAAATAAAGATCGGGACGAGAATCTTTCAATAGTCGCTGAAATTAAGAGAGTTGTGAAGGTACTAACCAACCAGGGAAGAGTTGTCAAGTTCCTGTGGATTCCCTCCCATGTTGGAATCTATGGAAATGAACGCGCAGATGTGTTGGCAGCTGAAGGCGCTGAGGGAGACCATATTGAATACTTCATACCCAAGACTCTTCTAGAAATTAGAAGTATTATTAGGGAACATCATCGTCATCTCAATCATTATGAACCCCCCAAAAAAAGAGAATGTGGTGGTTGCGGGAGAGAATTAATAATGGAGAAAAAACATCTTGGATACAAATGTCCACATGTACAGCAGCTTTTTATAAACAACATATAATAAAGATGATTTATAATGTATCTTATCTACCATTTGACAGAGGCTGTTTACCTTGGAGACTGGTTGGAAATATATGAATTGAATTTCAAATTTTATTGTTCCTTCTATTACATTTTTATATATGACTAATAAATACTTCTATAATTATTGACACAATATTATTATTATCCCTTTCACCAGATGGAATTATTATGTTCATAAAGAGTTAAGGATTACGGTTACCAAATTATACATTCACTCTTCCAATTAGAATGAGTAATAATGTTTTTTTTTTAATGGTTTATAATCATTTCAAAATAAAATAAATGATCCATATTCTTTTTTGACTCACAGTTTTGTTATAAGACAGAGCAGCTGCACACTTGCTTTACAGTTGCTCAGTTGCTCTCTCTCCACGTGACCAGGTTAGCGTTCTCTCTCTCTCTCTTTCTCTCTTCACACAATTAGGTCAATGTTTTTAATAATATTCCTTTACATAACGGATTTTTATTTAGTTAAAATCTAGCCAAGGAAACCTGGTCCCAAATTCAAGAGTACTTAGAAGTAACATTTTCGTTCCCCAGGATAGTGCGCTGAGAGCATGGATGGAGATCATGAGACGTTCCTCTTCACCAGTGAGAGCGTAGGCGAAGGCCACCCCGACAAAATTTGCGATCAGATCAGCGACGCAGTGCTTGATGCCCATCTTAGCCAGGACCCTTACGCCAAAGTTGCTTGTGAAACGTGTACCAAAACTGGTATGATCCTGATCTGTGGGGAGATTACGTCCAAGGCCCAAGTTAATTATCAACAAATTGTGCGTGATATTGTTAAGAAAATTGGTTTTGATGATTCACGAAAGGGCTTTGACTACAAGACCTGTAATATTCTTCTGGCCCTGGAGCAAAAGTGTGCGGAGATTGCTAATGGTGTACACATCGGGCGCAGTGATGACAACACTGGTTCAGGGGACCAGGGACTGATGTTTGGTTATGCCACTGATGAGACCGATGAGTGCATGCCCTTAACTATTATGCTGGCACACCGTCTCAATCAGAAGATTGCAGAGCTGCGAAGAGATGGGACGTTCTGGTGGGCGCGACCTGACTGTAAGACTCAAGTCACATGCCAGTATGCCTTCGATCAAGGAGCTGTTATTCCCAAAAGAGTAAACACTGTTGTCGCTTCTGTACAGCACTCGGAACAAATTACTGTCGAAGCTTTGCGTGACGAGGTTATAGAGAAGGTCATCAAGGTCATTATTCCTGAAAAATATATAGATACTCAAACGAAATACCACATCAACCCTTGCGGAGAATTCATCATGGGTGGACCTCAAGGTAACGTTGGGCAAACTGGTAGGAAAATCATCGTTGACACTTACGGTGGGTGGGGCGCTCACGGCGGGGGAGCATTCTCTGGCAAAGATTACACAAAGATTGACCGCTCAGCGGCCTATGCCGCCCGATGGGTTGCCAAGTCACTGGTGAAAAACAAATTATGTAGACGCTGTTTGGTTCAGGTATCTTACGCCATTAGTGTTGTGCACCCCATAAGCATCAGCATCTTCCACTATGGCACCTCACAGTACACATCAAAACAGCTTCTGAAGATTGTTAACCACAACTTTGATCTACGACTAGGACATATTGTCAAGGAGCTGGGCTTAAAGAGACCAATTTACAGTGATACGTCGTGTTATGGACATTTTGGACGGCAACAGTTCTCTTGGGAGCAGCCCAAGAAGTTGACCATCCCTGAATTTTAGAGTCAAATAATTCTTAAGGATGACTATCATTTTTACGTTTTTCATCAAGTCCCTGTTAATATGGGAGAACACTATGTCTATGCTTGATTCACAACTCTCCTAAACACGAGAGTGAAGTTATACAACTTGAGAACACTTTCCCACCAGGAGACTTGAACCCTAGCCAGCACAGAAGCCTGGTGGGAACCTTTAATTTTATATTCAATTGATAGTTTTATCTACTTTTTTGACGTTTTATATACCAGAGTATATAAAATCTCCGGGCCTTTTATATATCAGAGTAAATAAAATTAAAATGACTCTATAAGACCAGCGTCTGGGTCAAGATAAATACGTTTTCTTCCACTAAACTGAATCCAGTTTTTTTTTATCTTTTTTTCGGTGGGGGGTTCTATGTGATCCTACTCCTCCTCCAACTGTTTGTGGTTCTCCTCCTCCTCCTCCTCCTTCTCCTCCTCCAACTGTTTGTGGGTCTCCTCCTCCTCCTCCTCCTCCTCCTTCTCCTCCAACTGTTTGTGGGTCTCCTCCTCCTTCTCCTCCAACTGTTTGTGGGTCTCCTCCTCCTCCTCCTCCTTCTCCTCCAACTGTTTGTGGGTCTCCTCCTCCTCCTCCTTCTACCTCCTCCAACTGTTTGTGGGTCTCCTCCTCCTCCTCCTCCTCCTCCTTCTCCTCCTCCAACTGTTTGTGGGTCTCCTCCTCCTTCTCCTCCAACTGTTTGTGGGTCTCCTCCTCCTTCTCCTCCAACTGTTTGTGGGTCTCCTCCTCCTCCTCCTCCTCCTTCTCCTCCAACTGTTTGTGGGTCTCCTCCTCCTCCTCCTCCTCCTCCTTCTCCTCCTCCAACTGTTTGTGGGTCTCCTCCTCCTCCTCCTCCTCCTCCTCCTTCTCCTCCAACTGTTTGTGGGTCTCCTCCTCCTCCTCCTCCTTCTCCTCCTCCAACTGTTTGTGGTTCTCCTCCTCCTCCTCCTCCTCCTCCTCCTCCTTCTACTGTTTGTGAAGTTTTTACCTTCCCTACTCCTTCTCCTGCATTTTGTAATTCTCCTCCTCCATGTGATTCTTTTGTTTGTTCTTCTTTCTCGACTTCCACATAAATGTTAAATTTAATGCTAGCAAATGTGTCTGAGGAATTAATATTCTTAGCTAACATTTTACATTCCACCTCATTATGACCGTCTTCGAGTTCAAGTTTCATAACCACGAATGGGGGTAGTGAATTTTCTTTCATTGGGAAACTGTCGGAATAAAATCCACAATTAAATATATCTTGACTTGCAGCATGGGTACATGATATCAACAATTTATTCATGTAAAATCGTTTTCCTTCCTTTCGACATTTTTTACGTGATGCATCTAAATTGTTCTTTAATTTGACGTCTTTTATTTCACGTCGATCTGTATAAATATCAGGTGTGAAATTATGGAAATTCCATGGAAATATTAATATAATTGGATTTTTTGTATAATATCCCCTATCAATATTAGAATTTGTATATAGTTTATTTATGTAATATGCAGAATAACCATTGGTAAAGTTGTGGATTTCATCATAATAACTAAGGAATTTATTAAAGGGTTGAATTAGTGTCTTATCAGTTTCAGTAATAGTTTTAGGATTATACGAAATTGGTGGTCTGGGAACAATAAAGAGACCTTTATAAGTTTTTATGTCTTCGATAAATGGCGAGAATAATGATTCTATAAGTTTGGATTTCATTTGGGATTTTCGAAGTTCAGACGAATCTGTGGAGGATTGTAATAATTCTTGAAGTAATTCATGAGGTTGTTCGACGGATTCCATTTGACTGATGACGTGAGGAACGCCAGAGGACTCATTTTCACTTGTTTGTAATTCTACTCCGCCTTCTTCTCCTCCTCCTCCTTCTCCGACATCTTGTAATTCTCCTACTCCTCCTCCTCCTCTTCCTCCTCCTCCTCCTCCTCCTCCTCCTCTTCCTTCTCCGGCATCATGTAATTCTCCTCCTCCTCCTTTTCCTTCTCCGGCATCTTGTAATTCTCCTCCTACTCCTCCTTCTCCAGTGTCTTGTAATTCTCTTCCTCTTCCTCCTCCTCCTCCTCCTCCCTCTCCATCGTCTTGTAATTCTTCTGCTCCTCCTTCCCCTGCATCATGTAACTCTACTCCTTCTCCTGCGTTGTATAATTCCCCTCCCACTACTCCTGCGTTGTGTAATTCCCCTCCTACTACTCCTACGTTGTGTAATTCCCCTCCCACTCCTCCTCCTACATCTTTTATTAGCTCAATGGACTTTGGTGTTGTGTCATGGCTGATGGAATTGTAATTGTTTTCCTTTTTATATAATTTTTTAGTATTTTTAGATTTTTTCCGTGAATTAATGACTACTATAACTGTTAGGAAAATAATTAATATTATTAACATAATAATTGTTGACAGTAAATTATTCATTCTTAATTTTCTCTTTTTTAATTATATGATTTTTAATTCAGATATTTTTAAAAAATAAAGTAATTATGCAACCAAAGTCAAATATGTTATTGTTTTTATCCTGTTGAGTAGTTTTCCAGTATTAAGTGATATTGGATATTATATTAAATATTGGAATACCATTCAATATTGAATGAGTAATTCAATGTTGAATGAGTCATTCAATGTTGGATTGTTTTCCAGTATCCAGCACTATACTATATACTCTATACTATGTCGATATTGATTAGTTTTCTGGTTAGTATCCAATGATATTGGATAGTATATTCAACATTGAACGTGTGCAGATGTGACAGCAGTCACAAACACCCTGATGAATAGTTGAAAAAAAAGAGATTTATGTCCCTGATTAAAAAAAAAAAAAGACTACTACTACTACTACTACCCTACTTAAATTACTTACTGTTTTGCTTACTGAACACTGTAATACAACAGGTGTTGATGCAAACTCTAATCCAAAAAATGTCGTCCCTACCACAGGTGTTATTAGAAAACATATTTGCACTTGTTCCATATCGTCATCTTTTAATTATTTGTTCCAGAGTTTGTAAAATTTGGAGCCATGTTATTCTTGACTCGTCATACATGCCATTCCGCACTCTTTATCATCGATTAATATGGGATTCATATACTCTTTTCCCTAGTCCACTTCTACATAGCAATGAAGATGGTAATTTGTCTCTTTACAATGCATCCTATATTGTGGAACAATTATGTTACATCAAATACAACATAACCGATGGAAGATACTGTATGAGAGGCCTTCTAAAGATGATCGAGACTAAAATGAATAACTGGTCGAAAATGGGTCAAGAAAAAAAAGACTCTGAACTATTTGAGTTATTGAATGATCATCCTATGTTTACATCAACATTAAAAACAATGACGAGTGTTAATCATCCTTTAAAAGGTATGATAAACAAAAACAAAGTGTGGTCTTTAGTGACAGCTATGACAATGTTCTCTCGGGATACAGATGAAATTTTACAATTGTTAAATATTTGTCTTCGAATGTATCCCACGTCAACTGTTCTGGATATTTTTTATGGATATACAGTTATTTTTCTTTTTTCTTTTCAAAACTTACAGCAATCTAATATTAATCATTATAAGGTACATTCTGCACTCTATCTGACAGAAAATATAATTCTTCAATCGGCAGAACAAACATATTATTGTGAACAGGCCCTTCTAATCAATCATGTTCCAAGTAAAGGTGAAATTACACGTGTCGATTATGTTCCTGGAGTGGATATAGTCAGTATAGTTTTGAAGATAGTAAAGCGGCATTCATCTTTGCAATTTTTAATTATCGAATCGCAGCCACAATCACCACTTGTACAACAGTTACCGCAAAATGCTATTTGTTCATTTTCTATGTTTAATTCTTTTTCTTTTTCTTTTGATGTATTGGTGCTTATGCCAGATTCTTCTGATATTAATAGGGAGGAAGACTGGAGAAAAAAAGTGAAAGAAATTTCAGTAATCAAATTTAGAAACATTTTATCTGAACAAAATAAACCCTGTTATAATTTAAATATTAATGTATATCTACTAATGGTAAGTAAGAGGAATCAGGATTTATGTTGGATTATGTATTGTATTTTGGGACTACGTAACTTTATAATTCCTGTAAGTACTGAAATGTGTCAGGTGCAAGAAAGGAGTTGTGAAGACAATGTTTTAGTTATTTGTTCATCTATTTCAAGTATATATATGTACTGTTATGACCATTATTGTAATTCTTATATGGAAAAATTTTGTGTTATTACAATAGATGGGAGTTTTCAAAGATTTCTAGATGATGTTCTCTCTATATATAATTTATATGACCGACATGAATATGATGGTGAATGCAATTGTTGGTTACCACCTCCGTTAACTTACAGTGAGATTTATAGTGCCTATGCATTATCTTATCATAGAACACCAGATTTTATATTTTGGTTAAAAACAAAATGCACCTTTAATGGTGAATATCATCCAAGTTATAATTATTATATCATTTATACAGATATGTTAATAACATTTCAAACTAAGCCAACATTTTCATTAGTTCGATTATTTAAAGGAAAAGATGTAATTTGTGAACATCATATGATTGCAACAATCACTAACAATTTAAAATTTGATGTATTGGAAATTGAATTGAATAATTCATTTGAAAAAGATATTAATACAATTCTTGGACAACAATTGGCGACATTTAATGAAATTAATATAAGTGAACGCCACTACTGTCTTCATTGTTCTAAATCTCTAAAGGATGAATATTTTGCTCTAAAACAAAAAATCAATTGGTGTGATATGGTAGCGGTAAGATTTACACGTTTTAATAGTTTTGATTTAATATGTGCTCAATGTGCAAATATCAATGATGAGGAATAACTGTATATTAATATTTTATTTCATCCTATTTTATATAAAAAATGTACATTTAAACTGACCATATATTAATTATTATATTATAAATATAGATATGTTACAACTGGTTGTCAAACTATACCAACTAACTTTGTATTTTAGTTACCATCTCAATGAGGTTTATAGTATTTATACATTATCATAGAACACCAATTTTTATATTTTTTGGGGGTTAAATTAAGTTTTGAGTCGGGGTCAAGGATGGCAGTAGCGACACTTCACTGATGAAGAAGATGATGTGTTCATGGACGCTTGCAAAAATAAGGACGTCGAGAATCTGGCCATATTATCGACTTGATAGAGAGATTCTTGGATGCACCCCCATCCCCCTTCCCCTACCTCCACGTCTTAGTCTCACTATATTTTATGGAAAGATAATAATAACACAAATGAGATTATAATAGAGATAGTAATTATTGTATACCTGGGATGGAAGGTATATAAACAGGCAAATTATGAGGGTTTATAGACCAGTTCATCTGTTCCTGTAATCACAGTAAGTACTGTTCCTGAGTGTAGTCGTATACCAAAAACAAATTTATTTACCATACCATTTGATTTTTTATTAAATAAAAAAATAATGGGAGATGTTATTACTGATTCACAAGTTAAAATTTTAGTTGGTAAATATTTTATTGATATATTAAATTATTCAATTAATCTTTATAATTATAATATAAAGCATATTTATTTGCCAATGTTTGATATGTTAGATAGTGAATTTAATAATATTATATCAGTTATGTTTGACACATATATAGATATATGTCAAAATATTGGGTTTTTAATAATAAATGGAAAATGGGATCATTACCGATGTGAATTTATTCTTGATTTTATTCGAAGACAATTCAGTTATTATTTATACAAACTCCTAAAAAGAATTCATATTATCAAATTATACATTATTCTCTTAGAAAATACGTTACGATATCAAGGATGGGCTCTTATGGAATCTATTTGGACTATACAAGGAAAAATACCTTATTCTCTAATTAGAAAACTTATATTGAATGAAAGATGTATTAAACCCATTCTTCTGTCCCATACCGATATATATGACCTAAAAGATAATTTAAGTAATGTATATAATCGATCACCTACTGTAAAATATGTCAATGAAGTAACAAGAATTGTTATATATAATTTGTATAATTTACTTATGAAAAAATTTAAATGTGTAAATTGGTAAGAGACTATTCTTCTCTGTTCTCTCCCCAAACAAAATCTTAAAAGATTAAACTGCCTTCCTAAAACAAAATCTGAAAACAATTTAGAATGTTTAGGGGATATTCTTCGAACTATTGATCTTCATATATATAAAGATGGGGAAGTCTATAAATATAAGAAACATCGCTGATTTATGTATGTATGTGTTGTATGGTGTGGAAATAATCTAAATCATATTTTTTTCTTTTGTCTACAGGATGTTTAAGTAAGAATAGACTTATTGATTGGCTTCCATCATCATCATCATTATCATCATGATGTTGCTGTTAGAAGATTTCATTTGGCAACCACTTTCATATGAAATTCAACTGTATTTAGATGATGTTTATAGTACACACATATTTAACCTGTGGACAGTTCTTTGTGGTCTTTTTTGGTATTATTCAGGGCTTAGAGAAGTGAATTTTGTTGCACTTCTTTTTTGCCTAATATGTGAAAGAAACAGAGAAGTTTGCAGGAAGCAAGTTCAATATATGGTTATATATTTCTGCTTAGGAATTGGTATATGTACTATAGATGACACAAATGTCTTATTTCTAGTAGCATGTTTAATGATTACTTATTTTATGTGGAAATTAATCTATGGAGTACATGGTTATTATATGGTTTTAAGTATGGGATTAATGTTACTCCTTTTTTTTTATATGAACTGTTATCAGGTTATATTAACTTTATTTTATTTAATTATTCTATTTTACAGTACATATATCATAATAATCAAAGAATTTCCTGAAGGCAACCAAACAGATTTATTTCATGGTGCATTTTTACATTTAATAATGTTAATGATACACCCAAAGAAAAAGAAATCCTCTCTACCTAAGTTAGTAAATATTGAAGTTGATTTAGATCACATTCTGTTGCAAGATCTTTCAGTTGCACATGTTCCATTCTGGGGACATCATATAAATAATAAATTTTCACCTCAATTCCACCCTGAACTACCAATAGATGGTTATCCACGTTCATCTTTCTTTTCTGAAGATGAACGATTATCTTGGCAAGGTGAAATTGCTTATTTCCAGCCGAAATCTACTGTCTTAAATTGTGCATCAAAAATAAGATTAGAACATCTTCAAAATATTTGTAATTATGCTAACGATTGTTATTGGCAAGAGCACATTTTTATTTTTGGAAAGCATATACTTACCATGAAGGAACTTGATGAAATAATGAGTTTTATAAACCCAAAGGACACTGTGGTGTCTATTTATGCTCGTGGTGGATGGGTTGAGAGTTTTTTGCTGAATCGAGGTGTGAGCATTATTCCAACAGAAAACACAGAAAGATTAGAGTATATAACTGCAGTTAAATGGTTACCAAACGGGTATATTAGGCATATAGTTAAAGAAACTTGTATTAATAAAGAATATTCAAATGCCAATATACTTATAATCAATGAACCAATTGGGAATTTTTATATGACTATCGTTAGTATACTTAAAAATTTCCAAGGACGACTAGTGATAATGTTTGGTTCCAACTTTCCTATGGTTATTAAAAGTGTTTTAAATGAAAAATACATTCATGTACAAACATCTAGTGTGCCCATTTTTATTAGGTCTACTGTTCATTTTTATATGAGAATAGACATATGATTATTGGAGTTATTATTGTGTAGAAATATATATTGAGAATTGATGACATTATTAATAGTTTTGATTTTTAAAATTAGGCACCCCCAAAAAATTCCTGGCTTGTACTAATGTGAGGTTTAATTTAAGGTAAATAAGTTAATAAAGAATGATTCTGACTTTAATTATATACAGTTATAATTACCCTCAACATCTCAATGGTAATAATGATTTAAGTAAATAAAGCCAGTGACAAGTCACAGTCAGGCAGAACAAGTACAGCCAGTGACAAGTAAGTCAGGAAGAACAAGCACAGCCAGTGACAAGTCAGTCAGGCAGAACAAGTACAGCCAGTGACAAGTAAGTCAGGCAGAACAAGCACAGCCAGTGACAAGTCAGTCAGGCAGAACAAGCACACCCAATGACAAGTCAGTCAGGCAGAACAAGCACAGCCAGTAACAAGTCAGTCAGGCAGAACAAGCACAGCCAGTGACAAGTCAGTCAGGCAGAACAAGCACAGCCAGTGACAAGTCAGTCAGGCAGAACAAGCACACCCAATGACAAGTCAGGCAGAACAAGCACAGCCAGTGACAAGTCTGGGCTAAGTTTTTATAATTGTTGTTATACAAAGCTTAAAAGAACAAGAGGTCATAAAGTGTTTTTGATGATTAAAATTTTATTAGAATAGTTGTTTTTTCAAGGATATTTTCATCAATATATATCAAAGGTTAGAAGAGCTTTAATTAAAAATTAGGTAACTGTTACTTTAAGCACTGTAATCTGAATGAAGTTCATCTTGTGGGTGAGCTGATAGATAATTTATTACCAAAGTTTTCTTAAGACCTCTATCCTTAACAACTTTCCAAGTGTTTTTTTTAAAGCTGGTCTCCTCATTTCTTTTCGCCTGATGCTCTTTCAACTGCTGTACTTCGTCCCGTAGGTAATTTAATTCTGTCCTCTGAGCTTCAACTAAAACCAATAGTTCAATCATTAAAACATCCATAATGTATAATAAATAGCTTTAAAACGGAGGAGCTTTGGCTAGCACACTCTCTCAGTCTAGGATGAAAGTAAAATGTTCCTCGAAAAAAGGTTTCATTTTATTCTTTTGTAACAAAAAAACTTATTATATTCTCGAAACTCCACTACACCCAGCTTCTACATTCGAAGGACTATACAGCTCTATTTTTGCTGCATATGGTAAAAATATTTCATACTATTATAGTTGCACTTGAGCTTTAGCAGATTCCAATTCTTTAGTAGATCTATAAATTTGTTAATTTGTACTAAAAAATATATACAGTACATGGTTTAACTAATTCAAATTTTTCTTTTATTTATTTATAAATCCTACTGACATTGAAGAAAATTTTATAAACCTTAACAATCAAAACCAACTAAATTTTAACAACTATTTTTCTTTTTTTTTTCTTTTTTTGGATGATGATGATGATGATGATGATGATGATGATGATGATGATGATGATGATGATGATAATGATGATGATGATGATGATGATGATGATGATGATGATGATGATGATGATGAGGGCAAAGTCAATGGGGTTGGAGGTTCTTCAGATAATATTGGGAATGATTGTTTTATAGTTTGTATAACCAAATATTTTATTCGCTTTGCAGAAAGTTCTTCCTCCTTTTTCTTTTTCTCTTCCTTCTTCTTCTTCTTTTCTTCCTTCTTTTTTTCTTTTCTTCCTTCTTTTTCTTTTTCCTTTCTTCCTTTTTCCACTTCCTTGTTATTTTCTCATCTTGGTTTGAAAGAGATAATAAACTCACTTCCCTTGTTATTCTCTCATCTTGGTTTGAAAGAGATAATAAACCCAAAGTGGATGATGAATTTCCAGATGTGGATCCTGCTCCTGAGATAGATGGTGACACTGTTGGTGGCAATGAATGTACATGCTTTAAATTTCCATCTGCATGTATCTGAGGTACATTGTAGCTTGTATTTGTATTTGAAAGCTGTTGATCTTTAGATACTAATAATTGTTGTTGTTGTGGTTGATTAACATATACATCTTCATTCCAATCTGAACTTGAAATTGTATTTAGAGATAAACCCAAAGTGGGTAATGGATTTCCTGCTCCTGAGGTAGATGGTGACACTGTTGGATTAAGGAATGTCAATGAATGTTCATGATATAAATTTGGAGGTGCATTGTAATAGGTATTTGAAAACTGTTGATCTTGTTGTTGTTGTTGTTGTTGATTAACATATGCATCTTCATTCAAACATGAACTTAATATTGTATTTTCAGGAAACGACACCATTAGTTGTTGATAATCATTATTAATTGATTCACCTGTTTTACTACAATATTTATCAATTATATAAGTCAGATCTGTTTCTTTTTCTTCTTCTTCTTCTTCAATTTGTATGTTAGGTTGATGATAATTACACTTCAAATTGGCTGCTGGTAAATTGGTGGTTTCTGATATTAGTTGATAATTTGAGCTTGAAGTAGATGGCAAATAAATGTTGTTATTTTTTTCTCCTCCTCTTGTGGTGTTAGTTTCTGAGGGAAAGAGGGCATCAATGAAATCAGGAATTTGATCTAAAAAATCTTCTTCTCTATGTTGTTGCTGTTGTTGTTGCTGTTGTTGTTGTTGTTGCTGTTGTTGTTGCTGTTGTTGTTGTTGTTGTTGTTGTTGAACATGATGAACTCCATTTTCCTGAGTTTTGTTTGCAATTCTTTTAAATGTTGTTATATTTTTCTTCACCTTATTTTCCAAAACTGATTCTTCATCATCAGATTCCAAAGCAGCAGGAGCAGCAACAGCAACAGCAGTGGCAACGATGGTGGTCAGGGTAGTGGTGGTGGTGGTGGTGGCACTAGTGGTGGTGGTGGCACTAGTGGTGGTGGTGGTAGTAGTAGTAGTAGTAGTAGTAGTAGTAGTAGTAGAAGTAGCAGATTTATCTAAATCTTTGTTTGTCAATGACCCTAATTCTTCCTTATTGCCTGTATCATGCTCATTATTATCTTCTTTACTGTTATCACTATCACCATCATCATCATTATTATTACTATTACTACTACTACTACCACTGCCACCACCACCACTACTACTACTACTACTACTACTACTACTACTACTACTACCACTGCCACCACCATCACTACTACTGTTACTGTTACTGCTTCCTCTACTGCTGCTGCTGCTGCTGCTGCTGCTGCCTATTCTTATGCTGCTGCTGTCTCTTCTGATGCTGATTCTTCTGCTGCTGCTGCTGCCTCTTATGATGCTGATGTCTTTTCTGTTGCCACTTCTACTTCTGCTGTTTCTTCTTTTTCTATCATCTTCATTATCCTTATCATCATGTAATAATAATGATGTAGTTGCTGATTCAGTAATGTTAGTTGTAGTTTTAGTGACTGAGGGAAGAATATTTCCATTTCCTTCGTTTTTGAATAAATTCCTGATTTGTATACCTAAAAAGTAGTCTTCTAAAACTTCCCGTTTATCTTGATGTATAAAACCAGATGAAATTATTTTTTGTAGGATAATTCTAGATAATCTATTCTTATCAATATCACAATTCTTATACTGAAATTGGTTCTTAATTATGTAATGTAAACTTTCCAGTATTATTTTAAAAGATTCTATCAAATTCATATTCTTTGCAGAACATTTGGGTTTCACTTCATTCTTATGTAAGTCGATTATCTTCAGTATATTATTTCTATACTTTTGAAGTGGGAATTTTACTTCACAGCAGTTACATTCCATAATTGGAATGATTTCATTCTTCAATCTAAACCCTTCATGTATGAAAGTTTGTTTATTTCTTGATATTTGAGTCTTTAAATTTTCATACTTGGTTTTAAATAAAAAGGCTGACTCTTCAAAAGATTTATCATCATCATCGATATCATCATCATCGATATCATCATCATCATCATCATCATGCTTATCCTTTTTTTTCATTGCCTTTATTATATATAATATTTCATTAATTTTATCTAATGTAGTTGTATATACTATAAATGGTGCTCTCTTACACTCATGATCTATTATTTTCTGGATTGATATAAATATGCCATTACATTTTATGCAAATGTACCAACCATTGTTATTATCCACGTAAGAAAATGTGGATAATTTTTCCAACTGATCATTAATTATCCATATTTTATATTTTTGTTTATCTTCCAATTCTGGATAGGATGGGGAGATAAATTTTTTTATTCTCTTATGGTATTCTTGAACATAAGTCAGTGTTCTTATACTAGAGTACAGATGAGTCCCCTTTAATATAAAATATTTAGGGAGACCATCATAGAGTTGTTCTTCTGATGTAAAGGTGGTTGGTGGCACACTGGGGAGTGGATCTCGACGATTCACGTTGTTCTTAATTGGAGCCATTGAAAACAATAAAGCAGAAGAATCCCACAGGCTGGAGAATCATGCATGTGTATACAACTGGCATTGAGACATCTTGTAGTTTTTAGGTTGTGCAGTGTGTTCACAGAGTAAATCCGAATCCTAAAACAAAGAAAAAAAGTGTCACTTTTTATTTTATTCGTTTAACATAAAGATAAAATAATAGTATATTATGCTTGTTTAACTTTTTTTAAAAAATATATAAACGATGTTTTTTTCATATGAATTAAGCCTAAACTTAAAAAATAAAGTATCTGAAATTAATAAATTTAAACAAATATATTTAGGTCTAGATAATAATAAAAAAGTTCAAGGGTTAGTTGTAAAAACCATGGAATATGGTTTTTTAACTAATTTAATGAAACATGAAAATATTGGGATTTGGCCACACAACCAGAAGAAAACTCTAATCACTAATTGGAAAGTTAGAGAGGTTAGAAACTTACTAAGAGCAATAGAATGTTTAAATTTCATTAGAGGTCATAAAAAGATTAAGGAAGAGATAGTAGGAGATAAGGATATGTACACTTTATTAGGTTTAATTGATCTTGAAACTTGTGTTTTAAATTTACACAAAATATTAATGAGAGGATTGTTATCACCCGAAAAATGTGGTTATGTAAGTACCAATATACGCTGTACAAAGATTAGTAATAACACAAGTGTCAAGGGTTTGTATGTATATCCACATATCCATTCAATTCAGGATGGAGAAAATCGTATTTTGGCTATTTTGGACAATTACAATTCTACATTGACCCAAAAAATATTCACATTTTTAGGGCCAGAGGAAGAATTTGAATGGATTTTTAAATTAATTTCATGGTTTATCCTAGAAATGCTTACTCTCCATCCTTTTTCAGATGGAAATGGTCGTTTGACACGTCTTTTAGTCAATTATATATTGTCAACATTAATGCCATTTCCAACATCTATCATGGGGAATTTAGAATGGGCTATTATCCATGATCGAAAACTAAATACAAAAAAACAACGCCCACCTCTTAACATACTCAAATTAGTAATTGAAAGTGTCTTGTTCAATTGGCGAATGTATTTTTATCTGTTATCTGTGGTCAGAAAAAAATAATGAAACTTTATATTATATTTATATGTTTAATTCTTTATTCAATAATATTAAATTACATTTATAAGAAAAATATGAGTAATAATCCAAAGATAGACTCTAATTTAATATTAATGTCACACCCTCCATATGAAAAGATTACAAGAAAGATGGATTGTACTATTAACAATATAGCATGCCAGAAAAATGAAGACTGTCAAACATTTTGCTCTTCTTCTTTAGGAGTTACTTGCATTAATAGTGTTTGTAATTATGACACTGATCATAAATGTTTAAATGGAGGATTTCCTATTAATTATGTTGGGGAAACTAATTTAATAACCACTTATGTGCTTGTATGGATAATGGACACTATATCGGTGAGCAATGTCAATACCAAAATTCCTTTCGACCAACGTCTCACAAAAGCTTCCCTATTAGCTAAAGACAGATGTATATTATTTTAAATTAAAAAAAAAAAAAAAGATTTTCCCATCTATAAGTATACTACAATTTCACTATGTTGCTCTTTAAAATGAATGATCGATATTATACTTATCCACTTATTCAAAATTATGATCCGTTAAAACGAACTTATCAAGACTCAAATATCAATCCCAATACTGGGACTTTTAATAAAATAACTCGTGATCTTCAAACTATAAGTTGTACTTCATCAAGAAAAAATAAGACGAGTTTATATGGTTTTGGATCACTAACAGATATGTGTGGGAAAAGAGAAATTGATTTGATTTTATTAACAAATGGAACAGTTCATCATTTATATCGTAGATTTTGGGAGACAAACACTATAAGTGGTTCCCATGTCATACGTCTACCTAGTTTAGATTATATACATTTTATCTTGGATGTTGATTTAAAAAAAATGTGTACTCTTGAATCATTTCGTTTATCGACAGCTGAGTACCTAGAATATCTAACACTTAAACAATCAGGGTCATCCTTACAATTAACAACATCCATTGTTAATGGACAGATCTATTATAATACAAATTATGTCATATATGAACTTGTTTCTCATATTGTTTATTATTTAGGTCTAGACTGGCTACCAATTTATATTTTAGGTAAATCACAAACGTTTACTCAAGGATTTCATCTTGAAATACCCCACCTAACTCTTTCCTATTATGATTTTGCCCTAATGTCCAATTCATGTAAAGAACTCTTACCTACCCTCGTAGATATTACTACCAATTATAGTATTTTTGGCTCTCAAAAAATTCAACTGCAAACACCTTTAAACGAAATGGACTGCACCTATTTACCATATGCGGTTTTCCACAAAAATAATATTTACGATATGTCAAACTCACTACCCTCATATATTTTATCAAGTATGGGTGAAGTTTTTGACTTATTTAATATCTGTAAATATCATGAACCTTCATCCATTAGAGGATTCCCAACTATTATCGGATTGGATGATGATACATGTGCTCTGGATGTTTTTTCAGAAAAATGTTCAAACATTTATGCAAAACAAAGAAAATATTGATGACGCCGAAAATTATTTTATTATATATGAAAATTATGATAATTCTAGGGAGAGAGATGAAGAAAAAATACCAGATATAACAGAAGAAGATTTTTTCATGTTTTCCAATGTTAACAATATTATCAATAAAATTATAGTGGGTTTATTTTTTGTTACACTTAGTAAGGAATATAAACGTTCTATATATAAATCTCTTCATTTTCAAGAGGAACAACAAGAAGAGAATAACCAACTCTTAATTATACTTTAAAAATATCCAAATAGTTTTATACATATTAACGAAATTCCGCATTACCTGATTCTTCTTACAAATGACAATGACGCTGAGGCAAACTTTGACTACGATAAAATACAAATGACAGCAAATCGTATTGAAAAAGTGTTTACAATTCAACCTTTAAGGCAAACATCTATTCGCGGAACAGTTGCCAGTAGCAATATCAGTCGAGATACCAATTCTTTCTTGAAACGAATTCAGCCATTTACCATTGAACATATAACCCGTTTATGTTTGCAGAGTAAACAACATCTTCACACTGTCTTGTATCTTTTAGCATTGTTATATGTTAAAAAGATCCGTCAAAAGTCCCTGGGAATGACATTTCCTGACTACAATTATTTTATAGCCAAAATAATTAGAGATTTAAATTTTAATCACTTAGATACTGGACCACTTTATGAAATCATCTATCTTCTTAACCGATATTAGGAACACCAGCAAGTAAAAGAAGAATTAGAAGATTGGATAATTTTGTGTCTTCTAAATCTTCTAATTGTTAGTGATGTGGTATCAATGAAAGAAGCTTTTGATCTAGTAGAAAAAATTGATTCTCAAAGATTGGATTTTGTCATGAATATAAATGTGGAAGAGTTTGACAGTGACACTTATCGGGTAGTACCATCAGCTAATAGTAATTCACGTCCTACTAAAATTCCTCAGATTATAATAGCTTTTTCTTTCCTACAGAATTTTGGTATAACGGAATATAACAATTTTTTAGCTATATATAAACCTATTATATGTGATAAGAATTCGCGCCAGATTAATGTTTGGGATAATACTACTAAGAAGTGGTCTGTAGCTAATAATCACATAAATTCTTCTTTACTAGCACCAGACCTAGCTTACATTGCACGTCAAATTATTTTAATTGATAGCATACTACAACAACAACAACAACAACAACCACAATTACTGGAAAATGAAATGTTTCTTTCACTTACCTTACCACCAACACCACTACAATCCAACAGCAACTTATTACCACCTCCTCCTCCGTTGTCACCTTCTCCATCAATAACCTCATCAATTTCTTCATCGAATTCAAACTCAAACCTTCCTTCTCCTTCAGCCAAAGGTAGAGTAAAAAAAAAACTACTGATTCTACAAATAATAATAATAATAATAATAATAATAATAATAATAATAATAATAATAATAATTACAAGAAACGAAGTCTTATTCAGAATAGTCTTCTAAATTCTATAAAGAGTTTTTATGCAAACATGAAAATCTTGGATATACCTCGATATTTTATTGCTTCTTCTCAATGTTATATCATCAGTGGCAGTAGCAGTAGTGAGATGAACGAAATTTTTTTATATCCTACCACTTCCCCTGTACAAATCATCAAATAATACAAATTCTGATACAAGACCAACTATTTATGATTGGAGTGAAGTATTGAAACTATTGGATCACATACCAAAATGTACCTTTTTTTATGCAGCAATGTAATCCAATATTAAAAGATATTCTACATTACGAAAGCGAAAAAAAGAAATATTATAAGAAGTTGACAGTTGAAGAGAAACATAAAATTCTCTTACTTAGTCGTGAACAATATCATATAAACTTTATAGATCGATTTTGGAATGATGGTATGAATAGATTAGCTCAACTTGTCAAATATTATGTGCTAAAACATATGGTTACTTCTTTAGAATCACTAAACCGAGTTTCAGAAAATATTAATATAGAAAATAAATATCAAGATCTTCTTAATAGACTCATTGAAGAATGCCGTCATGGGATAAAAAATCGTAAAATTCCAATCAAAGAAAGTATTTACCATCTAGATGCTATTTTAAAAGAAAATCTAAAGGTAAATGGACGGTTTATACGAAAAGATGATGTTGGTGAACCAGTGAAACCTAATTGTAATTGTCAATTAGTTGATATTTTGTTAACACTAGCACAGATCTTTTGCTATGATGCAACTACTATGATTTATTTTTTTTCACTAATAGTAAAAGCATGCCATCGACAAAATGACAAGAAGATAACTTTGGGTATTGGAGATTCAAATTCAGGAAAAACTGCTTTATTAAATACTCTTACTCTAACTCTTGGTGATTTGACAGGTATTCTCTCAGTACATACAGCTCATAAGGGTCTCCAAGAACGGACCCATGATTTAGGAAGAGGTGGAAAAATGGTTAGAATGTGGTACATGGATGAACTGAGTACGACTAAAACCCTTAATTCTCTGTTTTTAAAGCAATTGAGCGGTCATGCCCCAATGTGGATTCGTCAAAACTATATGGATGGGGATACATATAATTTAGCAACACCTATTTTTTTGTTTGGCAACAATTGCCCAACTTTCAGCGAATATGACTCAGCCTTGATGCAACGACTTCGTTTCATTTCATTCCGTGCGCGGTTTGATTCTGAAGTGCCTACGTCATTTCAATATTCAATTTTTCCCCAATTTCATCTCATGACTGATGATCGAAAGAAAAAGCGTCTGACTGAAGGAATGATGGCACTCTTTATTCATGCTAACTGTCATGATAAACTCAATTCGCCCTGGTTTGTATCAATGAACCAGACTGTTAACTTTCTCACACTCCCAATTAACATTATGGAGGCAACTGAGTTATATTCACCAGAACGTGGAATTGTAGCCCAAATAATGGAAGAGTGCCATCTGGTAGAGAAACCATATAGTGGGTTTATTACCCTACATCGTCTATCAGTTCTTTTGCGTAGTTTCCCCAAGGCCCTTAAAAATATTTCATTGGCAGATGCTCATCTTTTTTTTGAAAACGTATACCAGGTATCATGGCTACCAATAAACAGCAATCGTTTGGCAAATATTCCACAATCCCATTTACCAATTAATGAACCAACTATTAGTATCATAGAGGGAATTTGTGAACAAAATTGTGAAATAAATGATAGAAATCTTGCTAGATTAACTCAAAATTAAATTAAACAGGTATTAAAAAAAAAAAAAGTATATATACTCTATATTTATATGTGTGTGTGAAATGAAAATATACTGAAAAACATATAATGTTTTCTTCACCTGGAAATAATAAATCGTCCCCTAAACAACAAATTGAAACAGAATCTCCAAAAAATGGAGAAAACAATAATAACAAACATAACAAATTAGAAAACCTTTTCAATGATATTAAAAACAAATAAAAACAGAAGATTTAATTTTTTTTAATTTAGATGATTCGACTTTATTAAATTTAGAAAGTGTATGTAAAATTATTAAAAAAAATTTTTTTTTTTATAAAATATATAAAAATAAATAGTATAAAATAAATGTCCAGTTCAACTAGGAGTCAATTAATTGTTTTTAATTTCCAAAATCGTAATGGAAAAGAAAAATATTTCCAAATAAGAATTTCAAAAACATATTCAACTGGTAATTTTAATAAAAAGTTTTTCCCACTGTTAACAGTAAAACAAGAAATACCACTAAGATTGTTAATTCATTACTATATTTCACTTAATATATTTACAGGAGAGGGATTAGGATCAGTAAAAAAAAGGGGGAATGAATTATGGATTAATTAGGAGATTCAAAAGAGCCAAAGTAAGAGAAGATAGAAGCAGTCCAACAGAAGATGATGAAATTCATAGAAATGTCATACAAGATAATATTGAAGATGAAGTAGACGAGATCAGTGATCCTGGTCCATCTAATGGAAATAAATCTTCTTATGGTCTACTCCAGAAGGGTGGAATAAATGCCCCCTCTCATAGAAATCTCAATTCTTCTTCTCGTCCAAGGGGTATTCAAAACAATGGTACTTATATTTTCCCTCAATCGGAATCCAATAAAAATAACTTTATAGTTAGAAAAATATATCAAATCGCTGGATTGGGCTTTCCAGGATTCAAACTGAAATTTAATACTCGTTTCTTTGACATGAAAACTTTAAAACAATATTTGTCTAAATACATTGAACAAATACCTAAAAATGAAGGTTTTTCGTTAGAATATAAATACATAATATTATATATTAGAATGTTAACAAATTTATGGACATTTTTAATGGTAAAACAAGACCGGAAGGATCAAAAGTTAATTTATAAATATCTTATTAATGAAATTGGTAAGTTAAGAAAACATATTCAATTTAACAATAAAAAGTATATAGATAATAATAGCTTATACATGGTAAATTTTATTGAAAAAGCAAACATGTATAGTAGTGAATTATTTTACAAATTTGTTAGAAAATTGACGGACACTGTAATTTGTGATCATGATATCAAAGAGATCAATTCTAGAGATGCCACTAAATTACACTTCAAATTACTTACTGTGTTTGATTCACTAACTGCTGCTACACATCAACAGGCAGTAGTAGGCTTACAGAAATATATTTTGTACAGTGCATTAGACTATGATAATGCATCTTCCCAAAAAATGAATACTAATAATATTAAGTATAATTTCAGATATGCTAAGATCAATAGAGAGACTTGTGAAATTAATGACACTGATATCCATAGAAATATGGGTGATGATGATGATGAAGATTCTGATAATAATGTTGATGTTGATGATAGTGGGGATACCCAAGGTCCCTTAGTAATTTTAAAATGTCGAAAAATTAGAAGGAAAGATAAATAAACTTTACTTATTATTTCCTCAAAGTTGAAGAGAATTAGTGACCCTTGCTCTTGAACCAGTACCAGTGCCAGTGCCAGGGGCAGATGGGTGAGGGATGGATGACTGATGATGGGTAAAGAGTGATAATTGTATGTATGACCTGGGTATGGTTTTCCGGTATTCTATGATAATTTAAGTTTTTTTTTATTCCTAAAATGAATATATATTGTAACCTTACATACTATATATTAAGTAAACGGTTTATTCAAAACAATATTATTTCAAGACATGGCTATCAATACAGATCAGATAACAATTAAAATTTTAGATTTATCACCTGACATGATACAATTTAAAATAGAAAATATAAATTTAGCTCTAGTAAATGGATTGCGGCGGATTTTTATAGCTGAGACTCCTACTATAGCCATTGATTGGGTTCAAATTAAAAAAAATACAACTATATTAAGTGATGAGTTCATTACTCATCGTCTAGGTCTAATTCCAATACCTTCAGATGAATTCATTAAAAAATTAAAGATTCCATGGAAATGTCAATGTATTAACTTTTGTACGAAATGTGCAGTTGAATTTATTTTGGATGTTAAATGTCGTGAAGACAAACAATACCTCATAACAACATCTGATATAATACCATCTTTTCACAAAGAAATCCCAATTCCTTTGGTTAAACTTAATAATGGACAAGAATTATGCTTAAAAGCATATGCTATCAAGGGGATTGGCAAAAACCACGCCAAATGGAATCCGACAATTAATAAAGATTTTGATTGCTGTAACAACACTTCTTCTTATTTTCTGGAAGATTGTAATAAACGAAAACAATTTTATTTCAATATTGAAAGTTCAGGTGCATTAAAGCCTGAAAATATTATGCTAATAGGCCTAGAAACTTTAAAAAACAAATTAACCTTCTTATTGGATAAATTTAAATGTTAATACTGTAAATAGAATACCAGACCGGGGTGTGTGTGTGTGTGTGCAAAAAAAAAAATGGAATAATAAATGATCAAATATTTATTTTGCTTTTAATTATTCAATAAATGCATTAAGACAGAAATTATTGAGCAAGAAATTGATTAGAAAAATTTAGTTTTTATTAAATCATATTTAGTTTTAACCTGATTAGAGTCGTTTAATTCTATATCTTCATTTAATGTATAAGATGAGAAGTTATTATAAATCCAAATGAAAAGTACTAAACTTATCAAAAAAATAGGAATTATAATAATAATAATAATAAGAACAGTCGAATTGATATTGATTGTTTCTTGTGTGTCATTTGGTGTAGTTGAGTTGGTGGTTTCTTCTTTGGGAGTTTCTTCTGTTGTTTCTAAAGTTGACTGGCTTTCTTCGGTTGTTGGTGGGGTGGTTGCCTTAATAATTATTATTTCTTCGGTTGAGACAACTGTATATGTTTTAGTCGCTGTATCATTTTCCCATGGTGGTGGTGTTGTGGCCATGGCCGGTCTTTCTGGTGATATTGTTGCCTGGCTTTCTTGAGAGGTAGATGCTGTCGTCTCCTCATGGGTGTCGTTGGTTGTTGTGGTTATGGTTGTTGTTGTTGTTGTTGTTGTCGAGGGAGGAGTAGTTCCTGTTTCCTCGTAGTCCTGGTTTTCTTGAGAGGTAGATGGTGTCGTCTCCTCATGGGTGTCGTTGGTTGTTGTGGTTATGGTTGTTGTTGTTGTTGTCGAGGGAGGAGTAGTTCCTGTTTCCTCGTAGTCCTGGTTTTCTTGAAAAGTAGATGCTGTCGTCTCCTCATGGGTGTCGTTGGTTGTTGTGGTTATGGTTGTTGTTGTTGTTGTTGTTGTCGAGGGAGGAGTAGTTCCTGTTTCCTCGTAGTCCTGGTTTTCTTGAGAAGTAGATGCTGTCGTCTCCTCATGGGTGTCATTGGTTGATGTGGTTATGGTTGTTGTTGTTGTTGTCGAGGGAGGAGTAGTTCCTGTTTCCTCGTAGTCCTGGTTTTCTTGAGAAGTAGATGCTGTCGTCTCCTCATGGGTGTCGTTGGTTGTTGTGGTTATGGTAGTTGTTGTTGTTGTTGTTGTTGTCGAGGGAGGAGTAGTTCCTGTTTCCTCGTAGTCCTGGTTTTCTTGAGAGGTAGATGGTGTCGTCTCCTCATGGGTGTCGTTGGTTGTTGTGGTTATGGTTGTTGTTGGTGTTGTTGTTGTTGTCGAGGGAGGAGTAGTTCCTGTTTCCTCGTAGTCCTGGTTTTCTTGAGAGGTAGATGGTGTCGTCTCCTCATGGGTGTCGTTGGTCGTTGTGGTTATGGTTGTTGTTGTTGTTGTTGTTGTTGTCGAGGGAGGAGTAGTTCCTGTTTCCTCGTAGTCCTGGTTTTCTTGAAAAGTAGATGCTGTCGTCTCCTCATGGGTGTCGTTGGTTGTTGTGGTTATGGTTGTTGTTGTTGTTGTTGTTGTCGAGGGAGGAGTAGTTCCTGTTTCCTCGTAGTCCTGGTTTTCTTGAGAAGTAGATGCTGTCGTCTTCTCATGGGTGTCATTGGTTGATGTGGTTATGGTTGTTGTTGTTGTTGTTGTTGTCGAGGGAGGAGTAGTCCCTGTTTCCTCGTAGTCCTGGTTTTCTTGAGAAGTAGATGCTGTCGTCTCCTCATGGGTGTCGTTGGTTGTTGTGGTTATGGTTGTTGTTGTTGTTGTTGTTGTTGTCGAGGGAGGAGTAGTTTCTGTTTCCTCGTAGTCCTGGTTTTCTTGAGAGGTAGATGGTGTCGTCTCCTCATGGGTGTCGTTGGTTGTTGTGGTTATGGTTGTTGTTGGTGTTGTTGTTGTTGTCGAGGGAGGAGTAGTTCCTGTTTCCTCGTAGTCCTGGTTTTCTTGAGAGGTAGATGGTGTCGTCTCCTCATGGGTGTCGTTGGTTGTTGTGGTTATGGTTGTTGTTGTTGTTGTTGTCGAGGGAGGAGTAGTTCCTGTTTCCTCGTAGTCCTGGTTTTCTTGAGAGGTAGATGCTGTCGTCTCCTCATGGGTGTCGTTGGTTGTTGTGGTTATGGTTGTTGTTGTTGTCGAGGGAGGAGTAGTTCCTGTTTCCTCGTAGTCCTGGTTTTCTTGAGAGGTAGATGCTGTCGTCTCTTCATGGGTGTCGTTGGTTGCTGTGGTTATGGTTGTTGTTGTTGTTGTTGTTGGTGTCGAGGGAGGAGTAATTCCTGTTGCCTCGTAGTCCTGGTTTTCTTGAGAGGTAAATGCTGTCGTCTCCTCATGGGTGTCGTTGGTTGTTGTTGTTGGTGTTGTTGTTGTTGTCGAGGGAGGAGTAGTTCCTGTTTCCTCGTAGTCCTGGTTTTCTTGAGAGGTAGATGGTGTCGTCTCCTCATGGGTGTCGTTGGTTGTTGTGGTTATGGTTGTTGTTGTTGTTGTTGTTGTTGTCGATGGAGGAGTAGTTCCTGTTTCCTCGTAGTCCTGGTTTTCTTGAAAAGTAGATGCTGTCGTCTCCTCATGGGTGTCGTTGGTTGTTGTGGTTATGGTTGTTGTTGTTGTTGTTGTTGTCGAGGGAGGAGTAGTTCCTGTTTCCTCGTAGTCCTGGTTTTCTTGAGAAGTAGATGCTGTCGTCTCCTCATGGGTGTCATTGGTTGATGTGGTTATGGTTGTTGTTGTTGTTGTTGTTGTCGAGGGAGGAGTAGTTCCTGTTTCCTCGTAGTCCTGGTTTTCTTGAGAAGTAGATGCTGTCGTCTCCTCATGGGTGTCGTTGGTTGTTGTGGTTATGGTAGTTGTTGTTGTTGTTGTTGTTGTCGAGGGAGGAGTAGTTCCTGTTTCCTCGTAGTCCTGGTTTTCTTGAGAGGTAGATGGTGTCGTCTCCTCATGGGTGTCGTTGGTTGTTGTGGTTATGGTTGTTGTTGGTGTTGTTGTTGTTGTCGAGGGAGGAGTAGTTCCTGTTTCCTCGTAGTCCTGGTTTTCTTGAGAGGTAGATGGTGTCGTCTCCTCATGGGTGTCGTTGGTTGTTGTGGTTATGGTTGTTGTTGTTGTTGTTGTCGAGAGAGGAGTAGTTCCTGTTTCCTCGTAGTCCTGGTTTTCTTGAGAGGTAGATGCTGTTGTCTCCTCATGGGTGTCGTTGGTTGTTGTGGTTATGGTTGTTGTTGTTGTCGAGGGAGGAGTAGTTCCTGTTTCCTCGTAGTCCTGGTTTTCTTGAGAGGTAGATGCTGTCGTCTCTTCATGGGTGTCGTTGGTTGCTGTGGTTATGGTTGTTGTTGTTGTTGTTGTTGGTGTCGAGGGAGGAGTAATTCCTGTTGCCTCGTAGTCCTGGTTTTCTTGAGAGGTAAATGCTGTCGTCTCCTCATGGGTGTCGTTGGTTGTTGTTGTTGGTGTTGTTGTTGTTGTCGAGGGAGGAGTAGTTCCTGTTTCCTCGTAGTCCTGGTTTTCTTGATAGGTAGATGCTGTCGTCTCTTCATGGGTGTCGTTGGTTGTTGTGGTTATGGTTGTTGTTGATGTTGTTGTTTTCCTAATGTATATATATATATATATAGCTTACCATTTCATTCACTATAATTTAGTTCAACATGTTGAAGAACAAAATAGACATAGGACAGATTACATCACTATATCAACCTCCTCCAGATGGTTGTTATGCTGGTGTTGTTGTTGATAGTATATTTAAACATAGAAAACTGACAATAATGAAGAATATTGAAACTATTTTAAAAAGTCTTAATTATCAGCTTCTCTATTTACCATCAAAAAGTAATGAGAATAATGGCACTTATGATGATCTATTAGAGATGTTAGAGATACTTCCACCCAAACTACCAATATGTACCAATTCCTTTCTTGTTATTTATGTGACGCATGGTAATGCAAATGGATACAATGAAGACGAAGAGTTACTAAATGTACCTCATTATAATAGTTCACCTCTAAATATCAGGCGGCTAGTCGAACAATTTGAAAATGAAATTAACCGGCCCAGTCTTCAAAAAACATATATATTTATTGTGGTTACTGACAGCAGTAGCAGCAAAAAAGACTCCTCAGAATCCTCTTCCTTTGTATCTTTTTATACAAAAGCTAACACTAATGTAATGTATGTTAGAACAGAGACATCAACCACATCTTGTTTAGACAAAATACTCCTAATGAATGCTGACCTAAGATCTATTGTATCAATTATTTTAGGGGAATTAAATTCTCTGTAACACTGTTATGAATATGAGAATATATATCGTTGGGAGTTGAATTTTCCAACTGACATAAATTATCAGACAGCTTACTGGGACGAATATTAATGTAATAATGTTGTCGACATTGTGGACATGGAACAATAATGGGCAACAGGCTAGGATAGCTATTTATAACATATGCTATGTTGGAATCTTTTCTAAACCGATCATCTTTCTGGCTATATTTGGCCAGTGTGTGGAATATTCGCCAATAAAATGGGCCCCAAAATTTTGTACCCATACGCTGAGGCAAAGGATATGTTTTTGTGGTAGCTGTCGTATAATGCAATGAACCGAGTGGTAATTTAGATGTGGCTGTTGAAATGAAAGATAATTCGCCTTCAACAAGAGGTACTGCCCCATCAGCTTCTAGTTTATTCATAAGATCTACCAAATTTGAAACTCCATTAATGCGAAAGTTTGTCTGAAAAAGTTGTTGTAAATATTTTAAGCGACTGATATCATTTGTTATATAGGTTTCTAAAGCAAAGAATGAAGGCTTAATTTTATATTTATTATTATTCTTAATTTTACTATTAATAATAGACTGGGCCTCGAATAAGAAAATATTATGAAGTTCCTTGGGACTTTTTAGTTGGATACCATTATTATCTCTGTCGTCATCACCATCTTCATCATCTACATAAACCACCATATTGACGACTGTTTGAAGTGTATATAAAAAGGATGAAATTAAGATATTATTGGCGGACTGAATAGTTGATGAGTTGGTTTGATAAGAAGGGTTTAGAGCTTGAATGTAATAATCTAAGATTATTGAAAACGTATATAATATAAATGTTGGTAAACATAAAATAGCTGGAAATTTTACGTTCCTTTTATTATCAAAAAACAGTTTATAATTGAAAAGACACTGCTGTTGCTGCTGCTTTTCCATTTTTTGTATTTCTCTAAAAACAATATTAATGTTTTAATGATAATTTGTACATGACCCTGGTAACGGGAATATCTTGAGGTTATATTGAGATGATTTTGGGTTATTTAGTGTTCCCGTGACCGGATCCTAGTTAGACCAAGCCGCCAGTGACAGCTGATTAACTCCTAGGTACCTAATTACTACTAGGAATCAGGGGCATCAGGGTGAAAGAAACTCTACCTAATGTTTCTCGCGGGCACCCAGGATTTCGATCCAATGTGCGGTCAACTCAGCTGCGCAGAACAATTTTATTTCGTTAATTTAGATATGAGGTGGAGTATTTTGAAAAAAGTTTTTTTTTTGGGTTTTCAATTATCCTAAATAAAAAACAATAAGCAATGACTGTATTTTTAATAATAATATTATTCTTTATAACAGTTATAATAATTATTTATTTATGTAAAAGAGGAGAAAGAGGAAGAGACAAAGGAATAGATACAGCAGGTGGAAGTGTAAGTGGCAGTGAAGGAGGAGGTGAAAGAACAGATGCAGGTGGTAGAGGAAGTGAAGGAGGAGAAGGAGGAGGTGAAAGAACAGATGCAGGTGGTAGAGGAAGTGAAGGAGGAGGAGGTGAAGGAACAGATGCAGATGGAAGAGGAAGTGAAGGAGGAGGAGGTGGCGACAAAGGAACAGATGCAGGTGGAAGAGGAAGTGAAGGAGGAGGAGGAGGAGGTGAAGGAACAGATGCAGATGGAAGAGGAAGTGAAGGAGGAGGAGGTGGTGACAAAGGAACAGATGCAGGTGGAAGAGGAAGTGAAGGAGGTGAAGGAACAGATGCAGATGGAAGAGGAAGTGAAGGAGGAGGAGGTGGCGACAAAGGAACAGATGCAGGTGGAAGAGGAAGTGAAGGAGGAGGAGGAGGAGGAGGTGAAGGAACAGATGCAGATGGAAGAGGAAGTGAAGGAGGAGGAGGAGGTGGTGGCAAAGGAACAGATGCAGATGCAGATGGAAGAGGAAGTGAAGGAGGAGGAGGAGGAGGAGGAGGTGGTGGCAAAGGAACAGATGCAGATGGAAGAGGAAGTGAAGGAGGAGGAGGAGGAGGTGGCGGCAAAGGAACAGATGCAGGTGGTAGAGGAAGTGAAGGAAGAGGAGGAGGAGGTGGCGGCAAAGGAACAGATGCTGATGGAAGAGGAAGTGAAGGAGGAGGAGGAACAGATGCAGATGGAAGAGGAAGTGAAGGAGGAGGAGGAGGAACAGATGCAGATGGAAGAGGAAGTGAAGGAGGAGGAGGTGGCGGCAAAGGAACAGATGCAGATGGAAGAGGAAGTGAAGGAGGAGGCAAAGAAATTCTTCAAGGCCTATTACAATCTTCTTCAATTAGTCAAATAGAAAATTCTGTGCCTCAGGAACTGGTACAATTCTCTATGACTCAAACAGGGAAACAATACAACAGGAAATCAATTTTAGAATCACTATTCTTCCCTTTTATTGAGGAAGATATAAGAATAAAATCAGGTTTTTTCATTGTTCCTACATTACGATTATCATATAATCTTAAGAATAAATTTGAAATTGAAAATACCATAGTAAAACCTTTTAATACCTTTCTTATTAATTATAATAATGCTTACAAATATTGGCATAATAGTGAATCTTTTCACATAAATAAAATATTGCAAAATTGTGTATATGATAAAGGATATTATTCCAAAAACCCAATTGTTTTAATATTTCCATGGAATATTTCAGATAGTGTTGACGTTACTGATTTGAGTGAAATACGAGATGTCCAGTTAAATAATCATATAGAATCAATACGAGTAAGATCACAAAATGAATCCAAACCAATTTACATGAATAGACTCTGGATATCATGTACCCATGCAGCCAGTCAAGATTTATTTATACAGGGATTTTCAAAATATGATTTCCCAATGGAAGAAGATTCATTACCGCCATTTGTGGTAATGAAACTTGAACTTCAAGAAGGTAACAATGAAGTGGAATTTAAAATTGAGACAAGGAACATTATATTTAAAAATATAAAATTGAACATTAAGGTAGAGGGGTCTGAAGATATGGGTTATGATACAAAAAATCTAAATAATAGAACAAAATGAAGGAAAGTAGTCATGTACCTATGCCAAATATCAGGATGAGATGAGATTGTTGAACCTCTCCCCCTACTCCTGGTAACCCCAAAATACTATGATGTCAACAGATGGGAGCAGACAGTAGAGAATCCAACATTTGTATAAGGAGAAGGATTATGGGGAAATTTATTTTCTCTGTTTATTACATCAGCCAACAACATATCCTTCAACATCGATCTTAACAGACGTCTGGAATACACCATCATACAGAGTCGTCTCTCGACACCAACCAAAAATTTGGGTATCATGAGCTTCAGGATGGCCATAATGAGGTGGAATGTAAGCTGTTAGCTAAAAATATTAATGACCTAGTTCCATTTGATAGAATTAAATTTAATATCAATGTGGAAAGTGATTAGTAATAAGAAGGAAAAGAGGACGAGGATAAGGAGGGAAAGGATGAGAAGTCAGGATTGTGTTGGGACCTTCAGTGAGTGGTCCACACTTGATTAGTGTAAAACAGCTAATAATAATGTAATGATATAAATTGTCGTTTCTCCAAATCTCAAAGTGCTGAATCTGTATTTTTTATATATATATATAAATATAATAAGAAACCAAGACTATTTTTTTTCTAAATATGAGCTTCAAAAAGGGAGGAAGATATGATGGATTTTTTCTAGTTAATAATTTAATAAAGTCTCAAGCAATTACAGCCCCTTCTATTCTACAATTTGCTGCTGCCAATTATGGTTTAGATGATTGTCTAGGTACTCGACTGCTTTTAGAAAAAAGACAAGGATTTGGTGGAAACAAATGTATAGAAAAATTTAATCTAGGAAAATATATATACCAGTCTTATCAAGAGGTCAATGAATTGGTAATTAAATTCGGCATTGGTTTAAACTATTATTTTAACTTTAATAATAATAATAATGATAATAGGGTAAATCAACAACAATCGATTGCCATATATGCTGAAACCCAGAAAGAATGGCTTATTGCAGCTCTTGGATGCCTTAGACAACGGGTAATTGTCGTCAGTCTTCCAACAAACTTGCCCCCCAAAACAATTATCAATTCTCTTTTGGAAACAGAAATTCGAATTATTATTACCTCTTGTGGACCATTATTAGCTAAACTCCAGAAGGAAATTTTACCTACTTGTCCTCAAATAGATTATGTCATTATCTTAGATGATCATATCAATAAAATAGGACCAACAGTTTCACCATATAAAACGAGTGACAATTTTAACATAATTTCATATTATAGTTTAATATTTGCCGGCCAAGAAAATGAGGATATATGTAAGGATAACATTAAATATATTGATGAGAGTGATGTGGCATTTATCATGTATACCTGTGGTACTATTGACGAACCTAAAGGAGTGAAGTTAACTCATGGTAATATTTTCTCTGCGGTATCAGCATTTTGTATTCGTGCTGATTATCGACAATTGAGGAACTTATACTTAGCATATCTTCCATTGGCTTATGTCACAGAATTAATAATTGAATTATCTTGTATTGCTATGAATATTACAATTGCCTATTCCTCACCCTCTACATTAACTAACAAAAGTCGGCAGATCTTGGAAGGATGTCATGGGGATTTTATTGAAGCTCAACCTACTTGTGTTCTTTTTGTATCCTCTATGTTAAAATATATAATGAATGGAATTACAAAAAATAATTATTCAATTTGGGATCATATAGCCTTTGAAAAAAAAAATAAACTGAAATGGATTACTCATGTTTGGGATAAATATATTTTACGGAAAATATGTGAGCAGTTTTTTGGTAATCGATTGATGACAGTTATCATTGGAGGTGATTTAATTTCAAAAGAGTCATACCAAAAGCTTCGAACGCTATTCAATTGTTCAGTAATAATAGGGTATGGTACCACAGAAACTACGGCTTGTATTACTAGCAGCAACAAATGTGATAATGTATTACATTGTGGTGATCCTAATTATAGAGTAAAACTATCATTAATTGATTGGATTGAAGGAGATTTTAAAACGACAGATAAGCCGCATCCTAGAGGGGAAGTTGTAGTGAGTGGTCCTATGGTGGCCCGAGAATATTCAAGGATTACTGGAAAAGGAGATGATGGTGGAGACTTTTTCTTATCCAAAAGAGGTATTTGGAGTTTTAAAACTGGTGATATTGGGGAGATAAATTGTGAATCAGGAATGTTACGCATAATTGATCGTAAAATAAATTTCCAGAGATTAAAGAATGGCGAATATGTAAGTTTAGGTGAGATCGAATCTCTCCTAAAGACTCACCCTCTAATTGATAATGTATGTGTTTATGTTTATCCAAATTCTAATATAATCTTAGCTTTAGTTGTGCCATCGCCTCCTATGATTATAAAGATGAGTACCCATTTAAATATTCATTCGTCAGATGTAAGGGTACTTTGTCGACATTCCTGTATAATTAAAACCATTTTAAATGAGATTAAGGCTTATGGTAGGAAATATGGAATTTGTCATTTACCTTCAGCAGTATATCTCTGTCAATTTCCGTGGACTCCAGAATCTGGTTTGGTTTCCTTAACTTACAAAATTAGGCGGCATGTCATTTTCAAATATTATGAGGAAAAATTGAAAGCCATGTATGTGGCCCTTTTAAAATAAAAAATATAAAAGGGAATTTTAATGATTGACTATCCTCCTCCTCGTAATCTTAATACCAAGTGGAGGGTTGAATCCTTTTGAATATTACAATCACTTATAGTGTGTTGATCATCTAACTGTTTCCCGGAAAATATCAACCTCTGTTGATCTGGTGGTATACCTTCTTTATCTTGAATTTTGTTTTTTACACTTTGAATAGATTCATTAGACTCCACATATACTGTTATTGATTTTCCAGATAAAGTTTTTACAAATATTTGCATTTTGGTAATTTGTTTATTTTTATATATATATTTTTTTAATAATAATATATAATTTTATAATAATAAAAAATATGAATGTTGAACATAACTCTTATGATTATAAAGGATATCTCAATAAATTAGAAGAGTTAAAAATGTACCAATGAAGTTAACTTATTACTTATTTGATCAAACTAGAATATTATGTTATAATATTACTATTGAACTGGAAAACATGATTGAATATACAAAAAAAATACAAATTATAACAAGTAATATATATGAACATAATCAATTTAGAATTCTTATGTATCTAATTAAACATAATAGGATTCCTGTTCAACTTGCATCGAGTGATGAAGAAGTATTTTCACATATTCAAAATAAAAATAAAAATACTTCTATAATTATGACTGAAAAATCTTATCATCATCTTATAGTTATGAAACATATTATTTTAAAATTATTTAAATTCCAAAAAGATCTATTTTATTATATATATGTTTTGTATTCCAAATTATTATTTATTATAAGTGGTATGGAAAATTATACGAAAATATTTAATTTTTGTATTCTAAATAATTAATGTTGTTATCCCATCTTCTACTTTTTAATATACTTTTCAATCCTTTTTTAGTATTTTTTTTATTTTTGGGTATAAAATAAATACTTTTTAGAGGGCTTCTGCTTTGGTTTGTTTTACTCACTCTATTATTTAAAATTTGATCTCTTTTGTTCTTTTTAGGTTGATTTGACCTTAAACTCGAATTTTTTGGACTATTATTCCTACTGCTACTACCACTACTACTACTACTAGTACTAGTACTATTTTGACGTATTTTTTTCATATTTATATTTCCACGATTTTTATTGCCTGTTATACTACTTTTTTTTCTTCTACTTTTATTTCTATTTATATTTTTACTTCTACTTCCACTTGTACTTCTACTTCTACTTTTACTTCTTTTACTTTTAATTCTACTCCTACTTCTACTTTTATTTTTACTACTTTTACTTTTACTTCTACTACTTTTACTTTTACTTCTACTTTTACTTCTACTTTTACTTCTACTTCTACTTCTACTTTTTTTGTTCAAAATTTTATAGTTTTTCGCCAACATTATTTCTCTATTTTTTGTATAGAAATATTTATAATTAGTTAAAATATTCTTTAATATATCTGAAGGATTATCTTTGATTAATTTATAGGGAAAAGATCTTATTAGGTTATGATTATTTTTATATTTATTAGGTAAGTAAGCTACCATTGCCGTTATTTTATTAGATACAATATCTGTTTTTTTATGTAAAGATATCACAAGTTCATAATGTAAATGAGTAAGATCTTTAGTTTCTATAATATGTATATTATTTGTATTTTTATGGTAAGGTTCAATGACTTAATTAATTTACTGATATGCATAGGACTGTAAAAAGGTGTGTATATGTCAAGTATTCCAGATTCAATTATTGGTTGGTCCTCATTATAAAAACAATTATTTATAAGATGATGTATAATACTGTTCTTTATTATATTAATGTCTTGTGTTTTTTGCATGAGAAGAGTATGTAAGTTGTAAGAAGATAAATTAAATTTGTAAGAAGAGAAAAGTAAATTAATTTCGAATCAAAACGTTGTAGTAATTTGTAAGATTGAGGCGCCTTTTGTTTTAATATTTTAATAAACATTTCTGGATCATATTTAATTGTATGATAACTAATTAAATTTGAGGCTGGTTTAGTAGTTAAACCAGTGATATAATATATTTGTTGGATGAAAATTTCAGAATTGTGCTCACTCCAAAATTCAACTTGATGATTACTAATACTAACCTCATCTATATTTTTTGTTATTGAGTACATTATATAAATTAATCGATTGAGAGCTAACCTACAAGATGATTCCGATAAACCTGGATATAAATCATCAATATAAGTATTATTTTGGTTGAATGTCAACCTTAATAAATTCTTTTCTGAAGAATTATTATTAATTTGGTATATATATTTCAGTGATGAAGTCATTATGCTTATTATTTTTTATTACAATAAAAAAAGCACCCCATAATCAAAATAATATGTAAACTAATTTTTCAATATCTACTACCTCTACTTATATCCCAACAATTATAGGTGAATGTGATGAAATTCATTCACTCTCTCTCTAAAAATCTTAAAGCTGCTTGGTGACCAAGTTGACCTTGTGGATACGTTCATGGCCCGACTCGATGACGAGGCCGAGGACACAGTGGAGAGTCTACCATTACCTCCTGCCACATCTGCCCAAGGCATGGGTACCACCTTGAGTGAACTACAAAAAGCTGACCCTTGTCTTGTAGAATGTCATATGTCATATGACTTAGATCTCTTTAAAGAGGAAATTGAGGATGCAGCCACTGGTTATTACTACAATGATCAGATTTGGAAAATAAATATGACTACAGTCGAACACTATGGTAGTAACTCTCAGGCACCTTGTGTGTACGTCACATTAAATCAGTACTGGAAAAGAGTGGTAAAAGATGTTACTTTTTAATATAATATCATAATGATCTTTCAAGAGGAAATGACGTCATATCATTCTGACAGTATATATATTAGTGAATGTAACTCTTAGGCTGTTCATTTGTGCTAATTCACATGGAGAACAAAGAGGCTGGGGCCAAGATAAGCCCTCGTTACCTCGAGTTTAACAGTGAAATAGGGAAAAGTATTAAACTTTACAAGTTAGAACATTTCGTCTATTGGTGGAAAAGAGAATTGCTTGTGGAGCCATACCTTCTGAAGGACGATCATGAGGATGCTCTGACTATAATGTAGGATACCTCCTGAATGACAATCAGTTGAGGATGCTCTGACTTATAATGTGGGATACCTCCTGAATGACAATCAGTTGAGGATGCTCTGACTGTCATACTGAAGCGTATGATACCAATGATAACGCATGATACCATTCATTAAGTTATCTTCTCAGGTCATTACCACCAACTTTTTCACCAGAAAAATGGATGGAATTGAAATATCTATTCCCATAAATGTAAAGGTTGAAGCTTATCATCTTCTTTCCTCACAAATTGTAAGTATTAGTTATCATTCTCTTTCATTATTATATGTCGTACCTAGTAGTCTTTATGGGTTAATTTAGGTTAGGTAGCCGAAAATTTTAATAATATTTATGAAAATACATTGAAATTTTTTTTTTACAGGCTGAAGGAAGGATGGATGTTATTCTACATTTACCTTCTACTCTCCCTGACCTTTTTACCCAATTATCATATAATATACTGATGATTGATACTTCAACTTCAATGAGTGTTTATTGGTCAGCATTAATGAACCAATGGAATAAGTATATGGCTCCTATTTTAGAGAAGTGTGGAAATGAAACTGTTAGGTATACCTTTAGTGATGTTATTGAGAAAAAGGGATGTAGCCCACAGATTCAAAAAAGTGATTTTAGAAATAGTTCTACTGATTTAATCGGAGCATTAAAGAAAATTCAAGAGGAAATTGAAAGTTGTCAATCAAAAGATATTAAAGTGTTTTTTATTACTGATGGCTTCCATAGTGTATCAAGAGATAAGGCTGAAACTCAACTTGAAAAAATGAAATGTCCTGTTGGAAAAAAGTGTGAATTTTTTGTGTTAGGAAATGGAAAAGAATATCCAGTTAAACAGAGTTTATTTTTACAAGCACAACTTAATACTGGAAATACAATACCAAATTTATTTCAAGTACTTGAAATGGATGATATGGAAGATGTAATGAAGAATATAAGTAGTCATTGCAGTTCTGTAAAAATACGTTTATCTGTAGAAGGCTCTTTATTGCCTGGTGGAACATTAGAAAGTGAATTTTATCTTGATGAGTATGTTTATCTTAAACAATATAATGGTGAAAAAATATACATGTTTACAAACAGCAAAACTGAATATATTCTTCATTTACAATTTCAAGATTTAAATGTAAAAATAATGGATCAACTGATTACACAATGGAATCGGAGAATAATTCAAATTTATAACAAAGACAAAGAGAATTTTTTTTTTGAGAGAGAGATTATTAACATAGAAAAGAAAATTTGTGATGAACTATTTCTAAGGATTATGAACATAAAAGATGTAAGAGGTAATTTTACTGGGCGTTTTAAGGGAGTTTACACCAATATTGAAACTAATCTCAGGGAAAAAATCAATGGAATAAAGAAACTTATTGAGGAAGGACAATATCTTAAAGAAATTGAATTAGCTGGTGTAGTTTTGAACTCAATAACAGTATCAAGTCACTACTATTCAAAGAAGGCCTATCAACTAAAAGGATATACTGACAATGACTTTAAAAAGGATATAGATGATTTTGTGAAAATATTTGAAAAAGTAAAACACCATATTCTTGCATTACAAGTTTTACCGGAAAATTGTTGTAGGATTTCTCTCACTTCAACAGTCAGTGATTTACAAGAACCAAAATTTCTAACACTGTTAAATTCAGTCAATAAACTCCAGTTATCGACTGTTTGGAACATAACAGGCATTCCTGTACTTTTTCGTAACTTAAACTGTACAGTCTTAAATATTTGGTCATATAATATTATTCAAATTGTTGAAGCCCCCTTTGATTTAATTGGAGTGACAGCCCTTGTGGATTTTGTTAACATATATGGGAAAGTTGGTCATAAATACAATGAAATTGAAATTATTAATGGTAAACAAGAAACTCGCTTTAATGCTATTATACCAATTTTCACACCTGAGGAGGCTCATGTTATGGGATCACTGATGGAAACTAACCTTTTTGCTAAAATGATGACTTTTGCAGTTTTGAGGAATCCGATTATTAAGGATCACAATGCTCATCTAGGATCATTAGCTGTCTTGTTGATAAAACTCTTTGAGAAGTATCCAATTAAAAGCCGACCCAAGTATGTTTGTAGAATAATTAATAGTATTCAAGCTACTGTTGTTAATGGATACATGAAACGATGGAAACTGAAAAAATATTGGGAGATTTTGAAAAGTGAAAATAATATAAATCAAGCATTAATGACAGAGAGTATCTTAAAATTTGATGGAATATCTCTTAAGTGTGAAACGCTAATTAAACCCATGTTCATAATGTATATGATGATGAGAGATAATAACCCAGAGTCCCCTCAGTATATGAATACTTTAATAAAAAGAATCATGAAAATAATCATTTTAGAATATGTGGGCAGATGTGTTTGTAAAGGCAAATTTGAGTATCCTTACTCACATTTTTTTATCACCTCTGATAAATATAAGAAAGAGAAGCAGAAATGTTTGGAACATAATGTTGAAGAATCTGAATATAATATAGAAAATTATTATACATTACATGAAGTTCGAAAAGCTTTGAAACATTTAGATGTGACCAAACTTTGTCCAGCCAATATTTTTCCTTTAAAGGAAATACAAATAAATGGTGAGAAAATTGCAGCCCTTTATTCATGGTCTCATGCAGGAGATTTGTCTTTAAAAACTTTGAGGATATTTGTCATAGAGATGATGAAGGAATTTGAAGAGTATGAAATCGAATTAGTATTGAATGAGTTGTTTAATGACATTTTTTTTTTTTAAATGTTTGTATCATGCTTTGAAGTTTCCAAGCTCTCGTGAAAGACTAAAAAAATTTGAGCAAATTGAGGACTATGATAAATGTCGCTTTAATATTAGAAATGAGATGATTAGAGAAGTCATAGAGAAATGGAATCTCAGAGATATTTATAAAAAAAAAGTGGAAAAAAATTGGGTGATGTCATACATGAAAGTTCACCAAGAAATATTGAATCCAATGACACCTAAGGAAATAATGGATAAAGTCCATCAGATGGGATTGTTTAATTGTGAGAAAACATCATTCCATGATATATATATATTCAGATATGATGTTAAAATCTTAACAAATGCTTGTCAGATATCCACTTGCCCCTATTATCTAATTCCCAGTAAGAATTGTGGTCAACATTTATTTATAGAACGATCCCAAATGGGCGAGGCCTTTCCTCATGCTCTTCACAAAACAGCTCATAAGACTAAATATAGTATTAAAAAAGGTCTTGAAGAATTTCAGAATGGAACATATACGAAAAAAGGAAAGAAATTATTAGATTCAACATATAAAGAATACAAAAAACATTTGATACAATTACAAAAAATATATAAACATGATTGATACATGGTAGGGGGATTGTATATTAAACTGATGATTGAGGTTTTTTTTAGAATCAAATTAAAGAAATTAGTTCCTACTGGCGGTGGGAGATTAGTTGTAAGACGTGATACAAAGGAACTCATATCATCTCGAAGTAAATCTGAACGTTCAGTGGCCATAATTTGACGTTTAACATCCTCAAAACTTGTCGCAGAAATAATATTGGCGGGAAATTTATTTCCTCTGCGATATATGGAATTAATAGAGGCATTAGATAACACCGTTAATTGGAGAAGTAATGCAGAATAATTTATATTAATGTTTTCAAAGCGTCTAAATATATGATGTAAATTTATTAAACTACATAGTTGACCAAGATGTTTATTAACCCCTCTAATATCTGTAGAATATATTAGAGAGATATTGGGGTTGGCAATCTGTAGATGAACAGCATCAATTAACCACCCGGGACAATTGTTGAAGATCGGATGATTATGACAGGTTCCGTATCGTTTGATTTTATCTGTCATTAGGTATTCACACCATACTCGTGCCATTCGCAAGTCAATGAGGTTGTTTATGCCTATTAGTGAGTTATTTTCATAAAGAGCAATATCACGTTTGAAAATGGGATCGAAAATATTTGGGATAAGAGGACATTCAAGCAATTTATGTTGTACAAAGTATAAACTATCACTAATATTTTTACAATCATCTATTAATCCTGAATATACCGAATTGGATGATGTTTGATTAATAGGATAGGTAAAATATGGCATTATAGTAGTAGTAGTAGTAGTAGGAGTACTATTAGTAGTGGTGGTGGTGGTAGTAGTAGTAGTAGTAGTAGTAGTAGTAGTAGTAGTAGTAGTAGTTAATTTGTACATATCATGTGTTGAATCTAATTGATTCTGAATTGAAGTATGTTGGATCATTTTCCAGAGAAAAGCTGTAATATCAGTTCCTGGTTCCAAAAGTTTATAAAGTTCTTTTTTTTTTTTACAAATTCCATAGTTGCAATGTAATAAAAACATGCATATATATATATATATATATATATATATATATATATATATATATATATATATATATATATATATATATATATATATATATATATATATATATATATGTATATATATATATATATATATATATATATATATATATATATATATATATATATATATATATACTATAACTAGAGAAATAAAAAAAAATGAATGAACTTGATGAAATACCTTATGAATTAGTTGATGATGAAGGCCAACCTTTAATTAATAATTTAATTGACTTTGATATTAAAAAGTTACACTTGGTTCCTAAAATACATTTCCTTTCTATTTGTAAGAAAAAACATAAATATATTCAATCTTTTACTCAAAAGGAATCTGCTTTTGTAGCGGCCTTAACATTAGCATTTATTCAATATGGCAAGAAAAATGGATTTATATTAACAATATCAAATATTGTACATGAGTCCCTCTTAGAACCAAATTGGGGAATGTCTACCTTGAGGTGCTTCCGGGGCTTAGTGTCCCCGCGGCCCGGTCGTCGACCAGGCCTCCTGGTTGCTGGACTGATCAACCAGGCTGTTAGACGCGGCTGCTCGCAGCCTGACGTATGAGTCACAGCCTGGTTGATCAGGTATCCTTTGGAGGTGCTTATCCAGTTCTCTCTTGAACACTGTGAGGGGTTTGCCAGTTATGCCCCTTATGTGTAGTGGAAGCGTGTTGAACAGTCTCGGGCCTCTGATGTTGATAGAGTTCTCTCTCAGAGTACCTGTTGCACCTCTGCTTTTCAACGGGGGTATTCTGCACATCCTGCCATGTCTTCTGGTCTCATGTGGTGTTATTTCTGTGTGCAGGTTTGGGACCAGCCCCTCAATTATTTTCCACGTGTAAATTATTATGTATCTCTCCCGCCTGCGCTCAAGGGAGTACAGATTTAGGCTCTTTAGTCGGTCCCAGTAATTTAGATGTTTTACTGAGTGGATTCTAGCAGTAAAGGATCTCTGCACGCTCTAAAATGTCAAATACATTTCCTCTTGAAATATATTGGCATCGAAATGGTGACTATTCATCACCCAAAACTTTTACTTCAAACCAAAATCATTATATCTTGAACCGTTTTCATCATATTGAAAAAGAAAACAAAAAATCTAAATTAAATATATTTCAGTATACCATATTTCTTATTCTTATAATTTTAATAACATTATTTTGTTTTTATTATTTGTATATATATTTGTTTGATACCTTAGGAGACTGACTTCCAGCTGCCAATACTATTTGAAGTAACCCACCCCATTCCCTTTCTTCCTCCTAAAAATGTATCTGTATAACATAGGCGATTTTTTTTTTTTTTTTTTTTTTTTTTTTTTTTTTTTTTTTTTTTGCTTGAACCAAGTACATTATCAAATAAAATTTTAATATATTATAAAAAAATAGATACAATTATGTCAAATCAAAATCCAGTTTTAAGTGATACAGAAGAGATGGAGGAAAATGATTCGGATACTTCAGTGGAACTGGAAGACTTGAATAACCCCTCAACTTCAACTTCTACTCCAAAGACTAAAAAATCAAAGCTAAATCGAACCAGCACGACACAGGATGATGATGATTCGGATACTTCAGTGGAACTGGAAGACTTGAATAACCCCTCAACTTCAACTTCTACTCCAAAGACAAAAAAATCAAAGCTAAATCGAACCAGCACGACACAGGATGATGATGATTCGGATACTTCAGTGGAACTGGAAGACTTGAATAACCCCTCAACTTCAACTTCTACTCCAAAGACAAAAACATCAAAGCTAAATCGAACAACTCCCAAAAAATCAAAGCTAAATCGAACAACTCCCAAAAAATCAAAGTCAAACCGAACCAACACCCGTCAACGAACACGGGGAACCTCACCAGGCCCAGACACTAGAAGGAGATCATCTTCGGATATTGGATATAACAAACGTATATTATTTCCATTTAAATATTCTATCACGATGAATGATGTGGTAAAAGAGTGTAAATATAAGGTAATAGTATCTGAAAATATAAATCACATTACATTTAACAAGAAATTCTTCACATTTGTAAATTGTAAAACTTTACCATTAAGATTGTTAATTCACCAGTATATTACATTATCAATGTATATAATTATAAATACCAATTATGAACCCAGATCACGTGGTTCATGTTATCAAGCTGATGGCTCCTATCATTTTCCCACGTCGTTTTGTGGAGATTTGCTCATTATCCGAAAAATATATGACATTGTTGGCCTGGGAGGAATCGGTAGAAATCTTAAATGGAAGATAAATCCAGCTCATGTTTCAGATAATGGTATTCTTTCAAATTATTGTGCACAATACACTGAAAAAATTAATAAATCAGTTTCTAGAAACAGTGAAAATAAAAATATATTCATTTATATAAAATTACTAACTAATTTATGGACATTTTTAACTGTACAAAAAGATAATGAGTGGCAAAATGCTCTTAGAAATAATCTTATTGATGAAATTGGAAAATTAAGTAAAATAATGAGAGTAACATGTGAAAATATTTATAAAGTAGGTTTTTGTGTTGAAAAATCTCCAATATATACACCAGAAAATTTTGCCAAATATTTAGATGAAGTAAGAAATATGAAACACTTAAATTGTAATGTTAGTAAAATGTCTAAGGAAGAAGCGATAGAACTTCATTTTTCCCTATTACAAAAATTTAATGATATTATAAAAACTGATACTCACATGTATGAAGTTCAATATTATCTGGCATATATACCACCAGATCACTGGAAGGAGTCTCAAAATGAAAGTAATGAAGTTAAGGGAGAACAAGTTTTTTATAACAATTTAAAAAAGTTAAACTTTAATCCATATACATGCAAAATATCTATTATGTAAATCCCGTTTTCATTTAATCGAAAGAGAGAGTGAATGAGAGAGAGAGAGAGAGAGAGAGAGAGAGAGAGAGAGAGAGAGAGGAGGACTCAAATAGAAAACGGGATTCAATGAGATGATAACAGTTTCCTGTCAGGCTATATACAAGACAGAGCCCCTCCACACATTCTTCACAGTTGCTCTCCACACGCGACCAGGTCAGTGTTCTCATTTCCTTACCATAACAGATTTTTTTTTTTTTATATATTATACCAGAGTGTTTGTTTTTTTACAGTGAAACTGTGGGTATGGGTTGTTAATGTCATCCCAATATTTTTGTGCTTGTGAATTATTTTTTAAATTTGTGTTTTAATCTTTTAATAGTGACGAAAATATATCTTCGTTTCCCTTAAAAAAGTCGCTTAATGCTGTAATGATAATGTGACGGTACTGTGGTAATTCTCCAAATTCGGAACTATTTAATATATCCACCGTAATGAGATGAGGTGGAATATTTTGTATATAATCATAAAAACATACAAATATACGGAAAAAAGGAGATACTAGATTTTTACAGTTTAGTGTTTTATTTTCTTTCCTCATGGTATTGCCTAACTTTATATTTTTAAGGGATAAGCTATTTTTATATACAATTAGGAGGAAAATTATATAATAGTCTAAAGCTTGTCCTCGTATGTCATAAACTGTCCAATATAAAGCATCCATAAACTTTTCATCATTCAGATATTTCTCGCTCTGTGAGGCAATGAGACAGAGCCGATCCACACTTGATTCACAGTTGATCTCCATCCACGCGATCAGGTCAGTGTTCTCATTTCCTTGCCATAAAGGATTTTTATTTTGATATTCTAATAGACTGTGATATATATCACTATGGTTCTCAGATAAATATGCAAGTGATGGTTTTATGAATGGTGAATTAATTTTATAGCAAGAATATATTAGGCGATATAAAATAGGAATATATAAATATTTTTTAAAAGTATCCAATAGTTTTAAATCATGGAGATAAACCATGTGATATAGTGCGCCATGAATTGCTGATTCCATTGACTCGTTTGGCAATATATCTGTAAAGAGAGAATGAAATATTTCACCAATGGCATGAATCATAATGCGGAAAGTAATATTTTCATTAAAATAGATTGGGATGGTTTCAGATTTTTGAGCAACATTTATAAATTCTTTAACTGCCCATATATTTGTATCATTTACATCGCCCAGTTTATTTAGAAAAAATACGGAATATTCACGAAGTTTGTCAGATATAAATTTAAGAGAATTTTCTGACCACTTTTCAATTTTATTTAATAAATTATTTTCATGAAGTATTTTTTGGAATTCAGGAGACATTTTGAATTTTCCACTTTTTATCTTACCAGAGATATTTCTTTTTCTGTGTGAAGAAATAAATATACTTTGTAATTTGGGAATCAAGAGTTTAAATATACATGATATTGATAGCAATTCATGGCTTAATTTTTCTCCATTATTGCTAATTCCCATATATTTTCAGTTTCCAGTGTATTGAGAGCGGAAAATATAAGATCTGGAATGTTACTCATCACACCATGTCTAGGAAGAAAAATGTTAGTATCACGTATATAAAACATCATGTTAACTTCCCTGACTAATTCTGGTGGAAGGATAGTTTCAATGGGGATCACTCGACTTATGATTTGAATAAACCAATTAGTTAATCTACGGGGATCTAGAATAAGATTATTTTCTGTTGTAGATATATCTAGAAGAACCACTGGAAGACATCCCACAATACGTGTATCTTCTTCCTTTTGTTTGTGCTCCGTAAAAGTTGATTCCAAAGAAGTTAATGAATTTAATTTTAGTTTGAATAGGTCACTAATGTATTTACGATTGGCCCAAGTTATAATTACATCCCCTCCAGGAGTGTTGAGTATTTCTTTAATTGAAAGTGTACATGTTTTTTTATGGACATCATCTTCGTCTTTATACTGAAATACGATTTGTCAACTAGGTGGAGAGGCTACAAAAACATTTGATGGTTTTTTATGCCAGTTAAAATTCGTATCCATTTTTTTATGTAAAAAAAAAATTAAAATTATGTTTAAAAAAATGTTAACATTCATAATAATTTTAATAGCATCAGGGAGTGTGGATAGTAATGAACTTGAAGTTATTATCAAACCTGGTGTTGTTTTTGCCCGCCAATATAAAACACTGTTAGTAGATTCACAGGAAAGATTGTTCTATAGCTTCAACTTTACAATTTATGAAAACATTTTCAATCAATTTTTAACTCTTTTGAATAGTTGTAAGCAAAAATGTCCTTTTGAAACATTTAATGGAATTTATAAACTTATTCGAATTATTAATCGACAACAAGAACTTATAAAAAAATATAAATTTTTAAAAAAATTCTGATACAATAATATCCAATGATCATTTTGTATGGAAATATCCACATAAAGAAATTATTTCTGAACAAATTATTTTTTTCAAGGAAACAATTGAAATGTTAAATTCAATTAACAAAACAGAATTAAATCATAGAGAATTGTGTGTATATATCAGTTTTATACATAGTACCATAAATACAATTATATCAGACATTGAACACACAGAAGTAGAATTAGATTTAATGTATTCTACAGGAATACTCTCAAGATATATTTTCAATCGTTTACCATTTGAAAAGGACTTAATTCAGATTCAAAATCGAAAAAAATTGATCTTTAATGATTCATCAATTGATGATTTAATGTCAATTTATTATAAACTCTGCCGGGTGTCAGTATATGTTACTGATAACAGGTTTATATTAGTAGTTTATTTTCCCATAGTTACCACCAATAATCCACCTAATCATGGATTTTTGTATTCAGTAATACCAGTTTATACAAATGTTAACGAAAAATGGAGTGCATCTTTAGAAGTTGAAGATAACAAGTACTTAATGGTATTACAAATTGAAAGTGAATATTGGTATATGGTAATGTCAAAGGAAAACTTTGATGTTATTAATAGTACCTTAGTCATCATTAGTTTTTCATATTTTAATTTAAATTCACACAAATCTCACAATTGTATTAGTGCTGCTTTTAATCAATCTGATGAGGCTATTTTAGAATTATGTAATTATAAATTAACACAAAAATTCAATCCTATATTTATACCTATTGTACCTGGAATTTGGATTTATTCTATTAATAATATCTTAAAATTAAACATATTATGTGGTGGTAATATTAGTCATCGCTTATATCAACAACATATATTATATCCGGGTGTTAGTTTATTAGAATTGAATAGAGCATGCTATGCCCTTTCAAATTTTTCAGAAACATCATCTGATGGATTAAGATTATTTTATAATTATAATACGGTATTTTCACATCTAAATAAGATACTAATAAATACACATCAATCTACTAATTTCCTGAAAAAAATCATTGAGAACAATAATAATCCCAATACACACATGCATTTAATCGATGTGTATTATTTGTCAATAATAAATCAATATTTTATGTATATGCCTTATATCCATATTAATTATATATATAATTTTTTCTATATGTTTATGTCATTATTGTTATAAACACTATTGTAATGCTACTACTACTACTACTACAACTACAACTCCAGTTAACACTATGACTTTAACAACTAGTAGTAATACACAACCAGAATCCACCCCATTAATAATGTCATCCTTTTCATTACCCCCTAATCTTCCCCCCTATCCTCCTTTACCCCCTAATCTTCCCCCCTATTCTCCTCTACCCCCTCTCCCTCCTCCTCCCCCTCCTTCTTCTTCTTTTTCTTCTTCACCTTCTTTTTATCCTCTGCCTTCAGCCACTATATATATGAATGAGAATTCTATTTATGATTCACCACGTGAACATTATATGACAATGAAAGGAAATAAATAAAAATGATTACTATTATTTATTTTCTTATAATAATTTACTTATTTATATGTACAATAATTATAGGAGGTGAGGCGATACAAAGAAAAAGAAAGTTATTTCACTATGGTATAACAAGACAAAAAAATATATCGTCATTAGAATGGTATATTGATCAGGCTGAAAGCGATGATGCATTAGATAATAATCCATTATTAATTTTATCAACATATGGACATCATCAGGATGACAATCATCATCAAGCCTGTAAAGTGTGGGAAGGTATGAAACTAAATCAGTGTTGTATATTTTTACCTTATCCTTTATATTCTAAAGAAGGTAATGAAATATTACCAGCAAGTGCCTCCTGGCAGGATGGATATTGGTTTGAAATATCTCCTACTAATCCCCTAAAAATACCTACAGTTCCAGTATGTTCAACCACATTAGGTAAATTAATATGGCAAGATTACAATTTCACGTGTGAATGTACAACTCATGGATTATTTAGTGGAAAACATTGTGATCAATCCACGTCCAAACTTACTATAGATAATGGATGCAAAAAAGTTGGATGGATTCATGATCTGAATATTGTAGACATATCTAAATTTAATCCAGTCAAAGAAGGCATATGTGTAGAATGTTCTATTCCTGAAACAGTACCGAATATAGAAGGAATGGAACCTTCTTGTATCCATGTTCACCTTAATAATAATTCTTCCTCTCTAGACATAACCACCACCACCACGACCACCACAACTACTAACGCTTTATATAGAACAAATGTTCCATCTGATACCAAGGCACCTTGCGTGTACGACGCGTTAAATGAAAATAATTACAATGAAATTAATAAATATGTAGAAGGATATGGTTGCTCATGTGACTATTTCAGTGGTTACATTGAGGTTTTAATTCCTTTATTAGTTGGCCTGTTTCGTGAAAAAAATTTGATTAGTAATGCCTGTGTGAAAATTGGTCATAACACAATGGACCCTCATCGAGTTGATTTGGCTCACTATACACTAGAGAATGGTGGCAAACCTTTACAAATGCACACTTACTATGAACTCGAACCCCTTTTCCAACCCCTGATGTCTAAAGCCAAATCAACATTAAAAAGTGATGTTGAATTTATTATAGATCAACCGGCAATAGCAAAGGTAAATGCCTGTGATTGGATGAATCGTCACATTAAAGCTGATCCACACCAAAAACTATGGCGTTTGAGACATGATGAACGAGGAGATGACTGGCCTGTGGTTCATAAGACAAAATTGATTAATCATTATAGGCGCCGGCAAGAAACTTATCCCCTATATATCTATCGATTAGCGGTTAGTCCTGGATATGAAGACAAGCATTTTTATGAGACGACTGACGATCGTCGACTATCTAATGCTATTTGGGGCCATCCAATTGTATTCAGCTATTACTCAGAGAGTATTTGGCATGAACTTACTACCCTTAATCCCTTGGGAGTAACTGAGGGGTGGTATTTTGGTTTAACTATGCTCACTCAACCAGGTCATATAGTTCGACTAGATACACGTGGACAATTTAGGAACCCAGGTGAGGTTATACCTAATGTGGTTCCACCTGATTATCATGATTTAATTGACCCCCGGCAACCTATTGCTCATCCAGGTATATTATATATTACGTATGTGGTTAATACTTAATCTCTCTCTCTCTCTCGACTTGATTTGACCTTTAACACATTGATCTCCTTAGAGCCACACGCTGTGCATGGTCCAACACCCAGCCCCACTACCCCTCTTGACTACGATAACTGCGTCGCCAGGGAATCCCAAAAATTCCCCTGTGACTACTATACCCACAGGCCAGGGAATATAAATATATCCCTGTGACTATAGATCGACTCACGTGCCAGGAAACATACCCCTGTGACTACGAATTAATAAAGTACATTGAAGAAATGGAAAGACAATCAGATGACAAACAACCAACAACGCCACCTCCCCTTTCTATATATTTTAATGAAGTATTTCGACCTATAAACCAGGAAGAATCTAATAATAGTGATAGTAGCATCAGTAGTAGTATCAGTCTAAATGATGTTGATGTTAATAATCTTTTAGAAATCAATAACTTCAGTATTAAGAGATTTAATAAGATTGTAAATAGCTACCTCATGTTTGAAGAGAATAATATAATTAAATTATATTTTGTAAATGTAATGAAAATGTTGGTTGATAATAGTAGTAATATTAATAACGTTATTTTAAAATATTTCATTTATGTTTTAAGTCTTTATTGTATTTCTATGTATTATTTTTACAATATTTATAACATTTTTAGTGTTACATCTTTAAAAGTAGTAACTAGAGATGATGTGAATTTTTTTTAAAATGTTTCAAAACAAAAATATACAAACATTTAAGTATATTTGTAAGAGTCAAGATAAAATTAACATTCTGATAAATAATCCTATTCTGTCCCTCAACAAAAACATTTACAATAGTTTATGCCATATAATGTTTATTGTAAAATTTAGAGGTCAATATATTAGCGACATGTACAACCAAATGTTGTTTACAATATCAACAAAAATAGTTGAAGGGGAAAATGGACTTTATTTTTTTCAAAATTTGGAGTGTGATAAATTTAATATCGAAAGATGGAATCCGGATAAACTATTTCAGTTATAATCAGCTTTATTATAAAGATTCCTGCCTTTTCGGAGGAATTTCAGTATTATCTTCATTCTTTCTCTTTTGTGAAATAAATTGTGGACGGTGGCTAAATAATGGAACCTGATTACTTTTTACTCTAATTATTTGTGAATTAATATTTTCATTGTTTACTTCTGGGAAATAGACTATACCGTCATCATCAAGAAAAATTCCATTTTCTTTATCATATTTAAGATCTACAGTGAGTTCATTTTTATGCTTAATTTTAATTATTTTGTTTTTATATATATATATATGTCCATCTGTTTTAACCCGGTTAATAAATTCTTTAATGTTGGGATGTGTCATTTGATAATAACAATTTTCAAACTGTAAATATATTAGAAACATATATAAATAATTATAAAATAGTACCACATATTTTATCCAAATCACTTTGGTCAAAATTACTTTTTCCAAGACATAGAAAGTATGGTGCTAATTCAATCATACAAGGAGAACACGCACTTAAATACTTACGATGATCACCCACAAAATTACTTGGTTTACGCCAATTAAACCGAAATGATATCTTCGCTGTACGATAATTACATAGAGTGCAGGATGTTGTTTGTAATTCTATTTTATTAGCCTGAGACATTAAAAAAACAAAACCTTTAAATGTATCATTTCTAAATGATGATACACTCAGTCCTGCAATTATCACATCGATTCCACAACCTTGACATACATGAACAAATTCAGTTAAATTTTCTGGATAAAACAAATGAGCATCGTCGATAAAAATAGTATCAAAGTGAAGAATATAGTCTTTATAATCTAAGTAAGTTTCACTCCGGATTTGGATTTCAGTCGGAATTATTGATCGACATTTTATTTGTTTTAATTGTACACATCTAGGCAAAATCAAAATGGTTTTATTTTTATTTTCTCTGCAATGTGTTTGAGTAAGTTGCAAAAGTCGAGACGATTTTCCTGAGGCCATTAAACCAGTAATAACTGTCAAAGTGCCCTCTTGGTTTTCGTGTTTATTAAACAAACTGACAATAGTTTTGTATTTATCCAAAACCAATGACTCTCTATGGTGGTGGTCTTTAGAAATATTTTCAGGGGAGTTTTGTATTCCCCAAACCTCTTTTATTGATGTTCCATTGAATGAGTAATCCAAATAGGTATATGGAATTCGATTATAGGAAATGGGATGTTCCTTAATTATTTCATCCATGTGGCTAACATCAAAATCCAACAAAGTCTCATCAAACTTATATATAAGCAATGTTTTTCTAACATCTTTCAATGTAAGAGAACCTGTCAAAATAGAATTTAGTATTGATTCACTTAGATTACAAAGAAGTATAATATGGGCATTGCGAAATTCAGATTCCAAATGACCATATTCCTCATCCTCATGCTCCATTGGATCATATATCCAGCTAGGGGATACCGCATTTGCAGTTAGACGAATATCATACTTAAGTTGCACACAATTGGAACCCATACACAAACTGTAAATCTTAACTTGGGGTATGTCCAAAAAACATTTGTCAGCATAATAAATAATTTCTTTTCCTAGTCTGTCTATTAATTCAATTGGAGATGTAATAAGGGTGGATTTAGTATCATCTGCCATGATTATGAGATACCCCGGTCCGAGCTCAGTTCAGGACAGCTGGAATAATTATAACTTATAGTCTTAATAAATACCTTTTATATTATTTATCATATTAAAAAATCTTATGCTGAAACATGAATAGTTCTTCTAATAATCTAATAAATTTTAAAGTTGTTGGGAATGATATGATTACTAACCCTTTACAGTTACCTATCAATTCTACTGATGACATTACAAAATTTTTAAATACTACGTTAATTCCGGGAAATTTACCCATTCTCACAGATAATGATACATTAAATTATGTTACCAAAGAAACTCTAGAATCTCTTATTAATTCTTTGACACAACTATTGATTAGTCTTCCTGTTTTCCCTGCCAGACCAGCTTTAGAATGGACTAAGAATTTGGAGAACGAAGTAATTTTAAATATAATTGACGATTACATTAAAAATTGTCAGCCTTCTAAATGAAGAAGCTCATTTAAAAGAATCAACAAAGAGGGCTGAAGAAATCAGTAAATTATTTGATGAAAAACTAAAAAATCTTACAAATTCTGCACAAACAATCCCACCCATAATATATGCACAACCACCTCCACCACCACCAAACCAACTGCCCCTACATACTCACTCTTCATTCCATTATTCACCCCATCAACAATTCCCTAGTTCTTATTATCAATGTCAGTGTCAATATACCCCCACTTCTCCTTACTGTTATTATCATTCCCATCCTCCTCTAACAAGTGTTGTTACCTCTTCTCCTCCTCCTCATCCTTCTCCTCCTCCCCCTCCCCCTCCCACTGTCAACCCCACCCATACTCATCAAAATCCTTATATACCACAATCTCCCAATACCCAATTACCATTCACCTCTCAGTCATCACCACAGCAGCAAACATCCCAATCCTCCCCACCACCACAATCTTCCTAAAATGGCAGATGTATTGAAAAGACAAAAAATTAAACTTCCATTTATGGCCCATGATATGTATATATATGTTGAATATTCATTACATGAGACAAATGTAAATATCCCTGTAGATAATCAGGAAAGCATATTCTACATATCTAACAAGGGAGTTGGTATGAGTCTGCATAACAAGAAAACTGGAAATTATTGTCGAATTGTAAAACTTGCCATATATAATTCGAATGATAAAAAAATTATAGAAAAATGTTCCAACCAGTACTCTTTGCCAGGTTTTATTGCTGGTTATGAGGTGATTGAATGCCTATTGTTTGCTGTTAAAACCATTGCTACTGAACACAATGTTTTTTCCATAATTCAACGTCCAGTTTTCATTGTGTGTAATGAAAGATTAATTATTGATATTTTGCATTATATAATAACAAATCTAATGATTAACGATGTATGGTGTAATGAATGGAAATGTGTTCCTAAAGCTAAAGATAAAATCAAGATCATATTATGGACATTTACAAATTTATCTGATTGGATGGAAGCCAAACGTTTATTTAAAACTGCTATTGTTCATAATTCCCAATTAAAATACTCTCTCTCTCATACGACCAACCTATCCCAGTTAAATTTTTGTAAACTTCAAGATATTTTACCCAGTTACTATAAAAATGTAAGTCGCGAAAAGAGACATGCCCATATAATTAATCGGCATAGACAACCCATTGTAATAAAGCCTAGAATATATGTGAATTTCAATCCTCAGGATGAATTTGGAACAAATATTACTACTCAATACAATAATTGTCTTAAGGTTTTTAACAGGTCATAAATAATTACTTATTATTTAATTAATTTTATAGTTTTAGTTAAAACTTTTATGTGATTATTTGAATATAAATTTAATAATGATGGATTACTTTTCCCTAATGATTTATAATATCGGGCACTATGAACTGCTTCATATACAATTAATTTAAAAAGAAATAAATAGTCTTGGTATGTTACAGAATCCCCCCACTCCTGCCATATGATTGCTTCATTTTTAGTTGAACGACATCTTTTCATTTGATTAAAAATTGAAACAAGATTTGTTTCTTCATGTAAAATGGTGTTTTTTAAAATGTCATGTTTACTGATTGTCCAACAAGATATGAGACCTAAATTATAGTCACTTCCAAAAAATATAAAATACAATACTGTTAAACTAAATAGTTGTTGAGAATTTATATTTAATTTAACCATAATATGATTATAATTGTTTAATCCAATGTATGATTGTCCATTATATGGTGGGATAACCAACATAACACGATCATCCTCTCGAAGAATGTACATTGCTGATATATCAGAGTCATTACTTATAATTATGTAACGGGAAGTTTTATTTAAAATTTTATTAATAAAACGAAATAGAGTTATTTCACCCTCATTTCGTTGATCAAAAGGTAATGATTCAGTTGATAATAGAAATATGATATTAGGATGTTGAATGTCCATTTTTTTTTTTATCATTGCAATTGTACATTTTTCTAAGGATAATTTTTCATGGGGAGAAAGAATGGAAAAGGGGTCAGATTTTTGTTGATTGCTACGATTTTTTGTAAAGAGAGACTTTCCATCCATAACAAAGTGTATTATCATATTATTACAAGTTCTTCCCTTATTATTAGTATTAGTATTAGTATTAGTATTATGATCATCATCATCATCGGTGTTATTGTTACTTAGTAAATTCATGAGAATATCACAATAGGCACAAATTATATTACATACTTTTTGGGCTGTAGCATTGATATCAATTGTTCCAACTTGTTTCCCTTTTATGGTATGTGCATGGAAAAAAACTGAACCATCAATCCCAATATATTTTAAATGGCTAAGACCTGAAGGAAAGAATTTCTTTAAATATTGATTTAGCTCTTTGTCATTTTGAACAGTTAACATTATCTTGGTATTAGTTAAACATTTGTTGAAGAAATGAAGACCCATAATATTGTATAAAAAATAAGCTTTTGTAAGTTCTTATATAATAGTTGAGATAAAAATATATAAATTATATTTTTAAATTAATGCTTCATTTCCAGAATCATCGGGTGAATGAAATAATAACCACCACCAGAAGAAACATGTGAAAATGGACAAATTTAAAAAAAAAAACTTTGTTTTGAAGAAGTCTTCTAAAGAACAAAATCTAGAGCCCCGGAAAAGTGTAACCAACTTAAGAAGGACAGAAGGCCCCATTGAAGACCGACAGACGGCCCAAGAAGACAGGAAGAAGTCTTCTAAAGAACAAAATCTAGAGCCCCGGAAAAGTGTAACCAACTTAAGAAGGACAGGAGGCCCCATTGAAGACCGACAGACGGCCCAAGAAGACGGGAAGAAGTCTTCTAAAGTACAAAATCTAGAGCCCCGGAAAAGTGTAACCAACTTAAGAAGGACAGGAGGCCCCATTGAAAACCGACAGACGGCCCAAGAAGACGGGAAGAAGTCTTCTAAAGAACAAAATCTAGAGCCCCGGAAAAGTGTAACCAACTTAAGAAGGACAGGAGGCCCCATTGAAGACCGACAGACGGCCCAAGAAGACGGGAAGAAGTCTTCTAAAGTACAAAATCTAGAGCCCCGGAAAAGTGTAACCAACTTAAGAAGGACAGGAGGCCCCATTGAAGACCGACAGACGGCCCAAGAAGACGGGAAGAAGTCTTCTAAAGAACAAAATCTAGAGCCCCGGAAAAGTGTAACCAACTTAAGAAGGACAGGAGGCCCCATTGAAGACCGACAGACGGCCCAAGAAGACGGGAAGAAGTCTTCTAAAGTACAAAATCTAGAGCCCCGGAAAAGTGTAACCAACTTAAGAAGGACAGGAGGCCCCATTGAAGACCGACAGACGGCCCAAGAAGGTGGGAAGAAGCGAAAACGGACGTTTTCTGAAGAACAAAATCAAGAGGTAAATGAAGAAGCTAAACCAAAATCTGGAAATTTTATAGAAAAGATTAATCCCAAAAATATCCAAGTAAAAGAAAAATATATTGGGTGTTGTTGTTTACATGATAAAGTTATATCAAGACAATTTGCTATTGTAGACGGAAGAATTAATATCCTAAATAAGAGGTTGAATTTTATAAATGAAAGATTGGATATTGTTATGGAAAGTAATAGAGAACAAAACATTAAGAAAATAAATACGTTATTGAATAATATAAATGAGAAATTGTATATTTTGGAAAAAGAGAAAAAAGAATTAAGATCCTAAATATTATATGGGATAATTAATTTTTATGAGAAATTGGATATTTTGAAAGTCATAGAGATTTACATTATTAGATGGGTAGTAGTATATAGTATAAAAGAAGTATGTATATGAACCATTAACACAAAGAGGAGCTGAAGAATAAGTAACAAAAATGGTTGAAATATATGAAATAATACCTAATTCTGAAATAGATAATTTTACTTCTATGTTTCTTACACCAGAATTAAAGGATAGATTTATGAACAAATATTCTTCAATGATCAATTTTGATATGTGTATTAGAGATATGGTATGGGAGTTATGTGCTACCCCACTTATTCCAACTTATGTCCAAAAAGAAATTGAAGATTTGTTGTTAACAAAAGCCATTAAAGAAAAATATATAAATAATACTGATTTAAAATTTATTCTTCGTATAAGAGACCAAACAATTGAAACGGATAAAAAAGTTTATATTAAGGTTGAGGAATTTACCCATTTTTTATGGAATAAAGTCAAAATTCAAATACATTTTGAAATGATAAGTTACCAACGACATCTATGCCAAGAAATTTATCAAAAGATGAGTAACGAACTAGATTATTTTTTCTTACACCTCAATATTATTGGTGCATATGAATTAAATAAATTATCACTTGTAGCATCTTTAGCTTACACACTACAGAATCAACATAAAATGTCTTGGCATGCATCCAGTTTTCAATTTATAAACGACCACAAAAAAGAGATTAAGTATTATCCTCAAATTGTAAATGGTATTAAACAAGAAATGTCTAATTCTTGGCTTTATATGAGTTTACTTAATGAGATGGTATATAAATGTAACCATAAATATAATGGTCAAATAAATGTTGTTTCCCTTAGAAATTTAGCCAAGTTCTCTAAAAAAAACACTTGCTAATTATACAGAAGAAGAAAAAATAATTATTTTGAAAATAGTTAAAGATATTAAAAAACAAACAATGTCAGAGTGTTCATGGTTTTGTTTAGGGTTACTTGATTCATTATGTATGTAGTTAGTTATATGTTCTATTTTTAGTCCATTTTGTAATTGTTATAAATATAACATAATAAAATATATAGCTGTTTTATTTGTTATTTTGTTACCTAAAGATCAGAAATATAAAAAAAATATTAAAAAAATAGAGAATGTTTATATGTCAAAAAGAAGTTAATTCCTTAAAAGAATGTGCTTTCAGTTATATGCCTTTTTCCTATGAAAGTTGGTCGTGGAGTATTAATAATTCCTCAGAGAATAATTCAAAATTTGATGAATATTATTACCTTCCACTACATGACAATAAAGGATTTTATCAAATTGTTACCATGTTTCTCAAATATTGTAGCCAAATATATAATTCACTCTCTAATGATAAAAACCATAATCATAATGAATATATAGCAGGAAGATACCGACTACGCCAATTACCAGGACTCTTACTCTTAGGTTATGATACCTTCCAAAGAAAGAAAGGATTAGTATCTTTCTCATTTTTCACCAGTGATTTGCCATGCACTTGGGTTATTCCAACTTCGATTTCTAATTTTTCTGAAATTGTTACCAATCCAGGTTGAATTGCAACTACAATGCTAAAACCTAAAATACCACCTGTTTTTAATTTACCCTACCCTATTAGTATCTTCAGTCTTGCTGACAGTGGTTTAGTAGTAGCTTATCATTGGTCATCTATTCTCTTTTTGCTCTTAGAACCCATATTGGTGATACCTTCTTCTCAGCTTCAATCTAAAAATCTAAAGGGTAAGTGGGATCCACATCAATTAGTAAATAAAAGTAAAAAATATCTTAATGATAAAGAAGCAAGTTTAAAACTTCTCGGTTCTCATTATATCATTCAATATTTTCCCAAGTCTCATCTTAATGAAAATACATTTTCAATTGCAGTCTTTCACTCAAGGCATTTACCGATCAACCAAGAACTACAACACGATTCATTTCAACCCTCAGATTTTATGAAATCCCTCATTTGGGGTATTTCTCTTCTACAACTGAGTCAAGAAAGTCTGAAATAAATAATGGCAACAAGTTCTTATTCCTCTCTACCACATCCTCCTCCTCCTCCTCCTTATTCAATCATAAAACTGCAAAGTAGTGATGGTGATATTTTTGAAGTAGAATATGATATTATCAGACAGAGTGGTGTTATAAAAACCATTTTAAATGATTTGAGTGATGATACCAATGATGAAGCTATTCCTCTTCCAAATGTAAACACTATTATTTAAAAAAAAAATAATTGAATGGTGTGGTTACCATCACAATAATAATGATAGTTCTATAATGTCATTTTCAAAATGGGATTTTGATTTTTTTGAACAAGATACATTGTTGCCAATAATTTTGGCAGCTGATTACTTAAATATTAAAGATCTAACTGACAAAGGAATCAAAATGTTTGCCAATATTATTAAAAAATTGACAGTAGAAGAAATCAGAGAAATATTTCATATAACTAACGATTTGACACCTGAAGAAGAAGAAGAAATTATTAAAGAAACTAACTGGTGTAAATTTATATAATTATAAGACCAGAAAGGATGTAAAGAATAATTAATGTGGAGTTCGTAAACCGTAGGCTTTTTATTAATGGTTAATGAAGGCAGAGGACATGACCTCTTGGGTGTTAGTAATAATTAGATGCTAGAAATTAGGTTTTGAAGATTTACTTTAAGGAGAAAATACAATATTTGATAATAGCTGTTGATATGTATTAATTAGATCCATATTAAATGATTATAGTAAGTAACAAACAGTACACTGATGAGGAAACATTATATAATGTTATTATATAGTCTGTTGATATGCATACTCCTTTTTCTTCTTATAATTATTCTCTAAATATTCATTATATTTTTGAATACACCAATCATATGACATCAAATATACATAATATATTATCATTAACAAAACAAAAGAAGTTATTGAATAATGTAAGATAATAATAAAATATTCATCATTATTATCATTTATTACATTTTCACTAACTTCTACTGAGAATGTACTCTGTTCCGTTAACACCAAAGTGGTATTTTCGTAAATTACCATTTTTAATTACTTATTTGGAAAGACTAAGGAGACTCAGGGGTAGGCAGGAACTTGTGTTAATCTCCTTTCCCATACAACTCCTTTATATAGCTATCAAACAAATATATATCATTATTATTTTTTATTTATAGACAGGTACACTATTTTTCGGGTAATCATTATTTGTTTATGTTGTAATTTATGGAAAACAATTTGACACTCTTTTTTTTTGGGGGGGGGGGTTAAATGTATTATATATATATAGAGAGAGAAGCTATATCCTAACTTATTGTATATGATTTTGGTGCAGGGTGACGACCACTATCATTGTCCATGATTAGAGGTAATCACACACAGGAGCCTAATGTAGAAAGATGTAACCAGAATGAAGCTAATATTGCCGAAGTTTCACTGAAAGGAGAGAGCGTGGAGAATAAGGCGGAGAGTTTAGCCAAGTATATTGTGTTTTCACTGATGGAGAAGACAAAGGCGACAACTAATGATAAAGTTGAAGAAACACTCCTCAGATGTATCAAGACGATGGTGCACAGTCACGAAAAACAATTTAAGGGAATATTTAAAAAATTGGACATTAATCATGACACTGGATATGTGATATTTGTTGGAGTTTTCAATGAACTATTTGAAGGTGAAAAGATGGCTATTACTTGGGGCAGGATAATTGCACTATATGCTTTTGGTGGACAGATGGCTTTGTATTGCAAAGACAAAAATATGGAGGACTTGAGCGAAAAAATAGCAACATTTATGAGCAAATATGCCAGTGAAATAGTGGCACCATTTGTTTTGAGAGCTGGTGGATGGATAAAAATATGTGAAGAATTTCCAGCAGAAGAAGGTGATACGTTGCTGGTTTAGATATCATTGTCCCTGCAGGTGTATAAAGCCTCTCTCTCTCTCTCTCTCTCTCTCTCTCTCTCTCTCTCTCTCTCTCTCTCTCTCTCTCTCTCTCTCTCTCTCTCTCTCTCTTTCTCTTTCTCTCTATCTCTCTCTCTCTCTCTCATTCTCTCTCTTTTTCCTCATCCACAATAACTTGAACTTCCCCAAAGTCAGATAGAAGAAAATTATAAAATTGAAAATTATTGGCTACATGGCCATGTATGATATATAAGACAACCCTCAACCTTATATTCCTTATATTAGTTCTCCACTGTGAAGGGAAGAGACCTCGCTTGGAGTTCGTATATATATACTATATATATATATATGTAAAAGTGTAAAAAGTATTATTAAAACATATAGTTTTTCATTTCAACAGATATCATTAATCTTTATGGACACTCAGAGTTTCAGTGCTGGAATAGAAACTTTTCTACAAATGGGGGAACAGGAACCTCTAGTCATGGATGAGGTAAAAAAAAAAAAAAAAAAAAAAAAAATTAACTCTACATCATCATCTGAGACTCCTCATTACAAATTTTCATAAGATTGTGATTTTTTATTTTTTTGGTCATCTTATAAGGTAAATGTGGTACGATTTGATATGAGATTACAATTCGAGGGGGACAGCAAGGACCAACACTCCCGAGGCACAGAGCGCCGGTGCAGGTGCAGTAGGCGCAGCAAAGACCAGCACTCCCGAGGCACAGAACATCGGCGTAGCAAAGACCAACACTCTCGAGGCACAGAGCGACAGCGCAGCAGGCGCAGTAAAGACCAACACTCCCGAGGCATAGAGCGACAGCGCAGCAAACGCAGCAAAGACCAGCACTCCCGAGGCGGAGAATGGAGGCGCAGTAAAGACCAGCACTCCCGAGGCGGAGAATGGAGGCGCAGTAAAGACCAGCACTCCCGAGGCGGAGAATGGAGGCGGAGTAAAGACCAGCACTCCCGAGGCACAGAGCGACAGCGCAGCAGGCGCAGTAAAGACCAACACTCCCGAGGCATAGAGCGACAGCGCAGCAAACGCAGCAAAGACCAGCACTCCCGAGGCGGAGAATGGAGGCGTAGTAAAGACCAGCACTCCCGAGGCGGAGAATGGAGGCGCAGTAAAGACCAGCACTCCCGAGGCGGAGAATGGAGGCGCAGTAAAGACCAGCACTCCCGAGGCGGAGAATGGAGGCGCAGTAAAGACCAGCACTCCCGAGGCAAAGACCAGCACTCCCGAGGCAAAGACCAGCACTCTCGAGGTGGAGAATGGAGGCTCAGTAAAGACTGTCACCTCCTTGAGTTATCACAGAGTAGCGGCGCTCCAAAGACCAACTTCAATAATGCTGCTCTTACACCACCACCTGTGCTGACCTGATGCTAGGAGAAAGAGGAAGGGTTGAATTGTACTTACCTCAGTACACGCATGAGGTTTCAGCAGGTGAACACCTTTCTGTTGTAGTTCTGAAATAATTTTAAAAATAATATAATCACGTGATACGACTCCTTTTGAATTTTAATTTATTCCTAGATATTATTTTCACTCTTAAGGTTTTCTTTATAGTTAAAAATGAATAATAATAATAATAATAATAATAATAATAATAATAATAACCTCTTTAAAAAAAAGAGAGAGAGGAAAAAGAAAAAATTGAAAATTTTGTCTCAATGGCCTATTTCCCATCAAAAGGAGGAATTTACAGTCCCAGTGAAAATGAAGAATCTAATAATAAAATTAGAAAAAACAAAACAGCTGCAACAACAGCAACAGAATCTAAACCAACACCAACACCAAGAACAACTAGTGAAAGAAAAAGTGAACAAAATCGAAGAAAATCTCAACAACAACAACAACAACAACGTCGATACCGCATACCATTTGTCAAAACAGCAGGTGGACTCTTACCCTCTAGTGACGCATATCGTGTAAACCGAGATGGTCACATTAAAAACGAGAAAAATCACTTTAATAGGGATGTTTATATTGATGATTATGATTTAGAGGAAAGAACGCGAATAGCTAGAGTTGAAAGACGTTTACAGTATATTGAGGAGTGTTTAGGTAAGAGTAACATCATTAAAGCTGAACCAATAACAGCTTTAATTTATACACATGAAAGTGCTCAATTTATTATAAATAAAGTTTATCATAACTGGATTAGATTTATGGGACATGTGGCTCAGCAACTTATGTCTAGAACAATTGAAAATTTGTTTGGAGCTGCTGATCAATATTTGTTTGAGGGTTGGTTTGAAATTCAAAAAAATTTATGATCACCCCCACTAAATTATCATTTTATCGACTATAAGGAAAATGTATTAGAAGTAAATAAGGAAATTTTGAATTTGGCGTTAGAAGGTGATAGAGATCAAAATGGTAAACTCCTCTATCCTCAAGATTGTGAGTATATTAATCTTTATTTGGACAATACTACTAATAATGTGTATATTTTTTATTCAATAAATGAATTAATAAACATATATAAAACAAAAACAGATGATGATAAAAATTATATAAACAAGGATAATGATCGGTCTCTTGTAAGTGGCCTAGATGCCTGGTTATGCCTGGAGCTGATAAACGATATAAGGTGTTAGGTTCCCATCGTATTTTATATAATACATTTGTAAATATGTCTAATGGAGAAATGTTCAACACTAGTCTAAATGGAATGGGAATGTCAGCTCTTAACGTCTGTGTTATTATTGTTCATGCCATGATTCATTTAAAATGTTTACTTGATAAAAATATACTTCCCACTGAGAAAATGCGACACTCTAACAAACATTTCATTGAAGAAGTAATAAAACATATTCCTTCCTCATTATTCGGGCATCCCATGTTACCAATTGTTACCTTCAAAGACCAATAAAAAAACAATTTAATAACAATTTAATTAATTTTTAAAAAATAAGAAAACAATGTTGTGGAATATGACTACAAAGCCACTTTTATCATATTTTCCTTCTGATATAACTAGTGATACTAATGTAATTATTACAACTAGTGACACTACGTCAACAATAACAACAACAACAACTACATCCACTGCAACATCTACAATTACTACTGATATATTGTCACCAATAAACAATGATGACAATAGTAATAATAATAATAATGATGATAATATTAATAATTATTTTAACAGTAAACAAATGTTAGATACTGAAGATTTTACTCAAGATATGTTTTTTTATAAATATGTACGATATCTTAACGAGGAAAAAAGAGCACCAGCTCTTCTTGTTTTTGATTTCGATAATACATTAGCCATATATGATGAACAACAACATTTACAACTGAATTTGACAGATAGTTTTCCCTCAGTATATACACGGCCATTTTTATATGAGATGTTAGATTATATGAAAGCCACCAACAAACACAATATTCTTATTTTATGGACAGCAGGAAAACGATCATATATTCAAAATGTTTTAACTTTATTGAACATGTGTCAATATTTTACACATATTTTAACGTATTATGACTGTGTTTTATCTAAAAATAAATATGGTGTTAGTAAGTCATATAAATATATTGTCAATAAATACCCTAAATATTCAGATATGAGAGCCATACTGATAGATAACTGGGCTGTTTATAATGCTTTGGGAAGGAAAAGAAAGAGTTATAAGACAAATTATGATGATGGAATAGTCAAACAGCAATACAGTCGACTGATATCTATCAAACCTTATACCATATATGACGTGGTGAAAGAATTTGGGGCTTTCAATATACCCCCTCATCAAATAAATGATATTGATATGTTCATTCGTTCTAAAGGCTTAAACGGCAAAACCAATAATAATTATAATCATAATAATGGAACAGATTCATCCACACCAGGAAAATTAGACCAGTACCCATCATATGGGGACACAGCTCTCTTATCCTTAATATGTTTCTGTGAAAGAGAAATCTTTGGGATAGTAGCAACTCCGACTATACAAAACAAAAGAAGTATAAACAGTGACTACTATATTATTATGCTTGAAAACGATCAGTTATCATTGATAAATAGAAACAAGGTAGAAAATAGTAATATGATCAGAAGTAGACAATGCCGTCCCCTTATATGGATACAAATTTCAACTTAATGATGGGAGTACTATTAATATCTATTTTATATTTCTATAAGTTTGATTAAGTAGGTACTCGTGGGATTATGCCTGAAAGCTTCTAAGGCAGAATCCCGGCTGGAGAAGCAACAATATGGTGTTCAGCTGACATTGGAATGGTCAAAGAGCGATTGGTTTGTAACCCTAGGACTCAATGATCGTTAGTCATCTTGTGTTAATTCATCATCATCATCATCATTCATTCCATACGTTTTTATTTCGGATATGATTTTTTCTATTAATTCAAGTTGGTTATTTAACATTAATTCTTGTTCATGTATAGTGTCAATAGTTGAAAGGTTAACCCTTTTCCATAATTCATTTTTACTTTCCTCTGTTTTTCTGTAAATTTCTTCAATGTTGTTTTTATAAATTTCTTGAGAGTTTTTTAGTTGCCATTGATAATGTTCATGTAACTGTTGTATACAAAATTGATTATTGTTTTCCAATTGGTTTACATTATTTTGAAATGTGTTTTGAATTTCATTTATTTTTGAATTAGAGATTGTATTCATATTTACACAACTTTTTATGAGTTCATTCATGCGTTTGCATAACAGAAAACAAAGGTAAATCAATTGAGTGTAGATTGAAAATGGTGTATAAAGATGACTACGTTCAAGGGCAAATAGAAACTGTTCAAATAATTTATATACACCAAAAATTCTGTCCATGAGATTGGGTTCATCCATATTTTCGTTTTCAAGTTCATTGATTGCACAATGTATAAGGTTGGTTAGTAGATCGTTAATGAGGGATGAACCTACTATTTGGTCAATATTATCGGTATTTTTAAAGAATTCATTTAATTTTTGAAGAGTTTCTTTCGGTTTAAATTCTTTCATATCATTTTTCTTATCTTCTTGTAATGCTAATTTGAACAGCGTTGAACATATTATCAAAGGAAATGGGTTTAGTCTCTCTGGACTATTTTCATTTTCGGGTATAATTTTAATTTCATTTACAAAGAGTGTTTTTAGAATAGATTTTTCAAAGTCTAAATAAATTTGAAAAGCTTTTTTATATTTTTTTATTTTTAAGGGCATCATTAAGATTAATAATATCCAAGGTTGATTTTGAAGTCATTTTTTTTATTTTATTTTACTTTGTTAATTTGGTTGTTTTATGGACTCAATAAACTCGTTGTGATCTTTCATTTCAGCCAAAAAAATTATATTATGGGTAATATTCCCTAGAGAATTTTTAGAAATGAAGTTTGTGCCAGTATCTCGAGCTAATATATTTGGTAAAAATGTTGCCATATTCTTTAAAACTAATTTTTCATTACTGCATATATTTGTAAGGGAAATGAATCCTATATGAGATGAATAAGCAGTATTAGGAGGGGTTGTTTCTAATATCCTAATCATACATTCTCCATTGGATTCGTCAGTGGAAATATCAATATTTGAATTTTTTTCCGGTTTCAAGTTAATATCTAATATTTTACTAGGGTACATTCCCATTGCAATATCGAGAATGGAAACATCATTAATGTTATTTACCACATCCACATTTAGATCATCATTAAATGTATTGAAATACCGTTTTAAATTATCAGTATTTGAAGTTAAATGACTTTGATACGTTTTAACCATGGGTTTCTCAGTTGCAATATGAGACAGATAAGAAAATTTGGTCTCATGTATAAAAGAAGGGGGATGAATATCTATAGGTCTAACAGGATTTTTGAGCTGTTGTAATACATTGGGTGAACTGGTATTGGTTTGGGTGGATATTTTAGGTTTAAGAGCTCGTTTTAATTGTATACATTCAGTGGATTGATTTTTGGTAGTAGTTGTAGTAAAAATAGCTCTTCCTTGTCTGTTAACAATAAGAATGTTATGCATCGTGAAGATACATCGACCATTGAGAGGCGGTAATTCTTTAAGATCATCGAGGGAGTCAGAAAGAGCAATTGCTATAGCTATATAATCATGAGTCCTATGTGTCGATAATGGTTCACAGTATGACAATCGATTATTTCTTATTTGTAAGAGCCGTTGCTGAGATTTAATTAACTGAGCATAATAAATACTCATTATATTGTTAATATCAAAGATTTTTAAATCCACTGAATTAAAATCATCATTTTTTATAACTTTAATAAATCGTGAAGAAGGAGGAGCGCTTATTCCCTTTTCATTGTCATTCCATTGTTCGTTTTTTAATGGACGTTTATAGTAATCGTTTTCCAAAGGATATGGGAGACTTTCTACAAATTTTGTATAAATTTTACTTAAATCGTCAACATTTATTTCATTTATTTCGTCTATTATTTCTTTAGTGTTAACCCAAACAATTTTAATATTTTGATCTAGGAGATTTGATGGCATAGCTAAAATTTGTAACAAAATGTTGGGATTGGGTAAAATAACATTACCAGGGAGGAAAGATATGTTCTGTGTTTGTTTAATTTGGGGATAAATTTTGTAATTAATACCGAAACTAGATAGAGCATGCCAGAAATATCCTAAATTATAGGTGTGTATTCCAATGTTATTATGACACATTTCATTATAATGAAAATCATTTAAAGTTTCCCGAAAGATTAAACCCATTTTCACATATAAACATGGTTGGCATATGGCAGATAAACTTATATAGGTATTGGATTTGGATAATTTTTCTTGGGCTTTCATATAGAGTTGTTCAAGTTGAAGTAAATAATAATCTTTATCTTCTGTTTTTACATTAGGTAAAATTGCATGTTTACAAATACATTGAGTACCTATCATATTTATTTGTTCTCTAATCATCGTTCTAATTAAATTATGTTGGGGTGAATCATCATTAATTTTAGAAATGATATTAATGACATCAGAATTAACTATGGGATTTTTTATTGAAAGTGATGATGTCGGTGATTGAGGTAAAGATGAAGACATTTATTTACCTTTTTATTTTAATTTATAATAAAAAATATATGAATAGTCCTGTAGGGATTCCAAATACAACCAATCCTGTACAATCACCAAACCCACCATCAAACTCACCACCAACACCACCAGCACAAAACCAACAAACAAACACCATAACACAACAATCAGTAGTTGGTCTAACTCCGAATTCATCTATAACATCAATAATGGCCAATCCAAAAGTTAATCCAGAAATATCTGAAGTTCTTTCCAAAATTCAAGATATGACTAGATATATCAGTGACCCTAACCAACGTGCTTCTTTCATAAAAGCTTTGGGTCAACAGTTAAATATGATAGGTAATTCTTCTAAATGTGTTTGTATTCACGCTCTATTTCCTGACCTAAAATATGAAGAAAAAGATTATCATTTACAACAAATTGAAGATTTGTATAGAAAAGCACGGGAAAAACCAGTACATAATATTTATAAAAGTTTGTCTGCTATATGTCCACCCTGTTTATATCTAAAAATGGGTTTGTTATCAACAGACGTGGTGAAAGATTTTAAAGACTCATTTTGTTCCAACAAAACTGGGCCTCATAAAACTTATAATTTAGGACCAATGGCTCATGTCTTAACAAGTTATAATGTTAATCAAAAAGTCTATCCTAACATGCAAAATGCTATGAATATATCTTTTCATCCAGGTAATATTCTAATCCCTGATTCAAAAATCTTTTTACAGATGTTAGCTATGCCATCAAATCTCATAGATCAGGGGGTTAAAGTAATTTGGGTTGATACAGAGGAAACTGTTCCTTGCAATAATAGTAACATTAAAGACCAATTGGAATGTTATGAAAAGTTTATGAACGCTCTCCCTGCTTCTCTTGATAATGGTTATTACAAAGGTGAGCCTATACCAACTGACAAGAATAAATTAATAACTTCTCCACCTCATAAATTTGTTAAAGCAGCTAAAGGTGAAGAAAATTTAGTTTTACTACAAAATTTTTATGTAAATTCAGTTTTAAACATATATTATTCTCAACTAATTCAATCACAGCGACGTTTACAAGTGAAAACTATAACAGATAATGATGGAAGTAGATTATATTTGAATCGAACCAATTTTGCTTGTTATGAACCCTTGTCCACACATCGAATACATGATTTTCTAGCCATAGCGGTTGCCCTCTCGAATAATCCGGAAGTTCTTAAAAAATACCCTCCACTCAATAATGAGTGTATCACTACTCCACATAATATTCTCATCATTAATAATAAAGGGAAGGCCGTGTTTACTGACAGTACTGAACCTAAATTAACTACAGCCTGTGAAAAATTGAAACGAGGACTTAAAGATGGTACTAAATATCCACCTCATAAACGATTTGTAAATACAGCACATACCATGACACCTAATACAAATCTCAAACCTGGAGATCATATTAAACCAGACAGTTTTCCTGACTTAAATACTACCACTTCTCCTGATCTCGCTGATATTGCTATGGAGAAACATATTAATGATTCGGAAATGTTTCGTAAGAATTTAAAAGCAAATATAGACAATTTGAAAAATTACTTTTCAGAGTTTAATGATGACCTGAATAAACCTGTTGATATAAATAATGTTAATTATTCTATTTTTGATATTGCCATTGGAATGTCTCCCTCAAAAATACTCGATATCAATCATAATCTTGCAGGTGAAAAACCCAATGGTATTGATATATTTTCAGACTATCCCGAAAATGGCACAAATATTCTTGAAATAGCATCGCCTAATGTAGTATATTCAGATCAAATCGGTTTTGTTACTCTCAAGAGCCTATGTTCTAATGAGATGTTAGTATTAAAAAATACCATTGCCCATTTGCAAAATATTATGAATCGCAGTGTTGGGGTATTTAGGAAATTTGAAGTAACACCGGGAAACAACATTACAACTCTTCAACCTAATTATTTAGTACAAATACGAGATCCTTCTGAATATCTTCAAGTTGTTGATAAAACTATAAAAGCAGATACATCCATCCCCAACTTCCAAATAGAACCTCCTAATGATGTACATCATATACCACAAGATTTGTGCGATTCAATGTCATTTAATCAGTATGTAAATTTGTATACCCCACCTAAAACACAAGGATATATATGGTAATTTATATTATAATTAAAACTTTTCAATTATATTAATAATTTAATATAATGTTTGTTTATTGGCAATTACCCAAAATACTTAGTTGTTGTTTTTTATTTTTTATGAATTACCCTCTAATATTTTTTTTGTTTTGGTTATTATAAAAAAAATGAACATTTATATATTTGTTGTTGGTATATGTTTACTAATTATTTTATTTTTAATGTGGATGAGAATCCAATCCACAAACAGCGACACCATCTCTCCACAATCAGAAGATGTCAGTGCCACCCTCCCAACAGCACGTGCCACTGTCACCACCTCCACCAGCACTCCAGCTGCTAAGGACAGCGGTGCCACTGTCACCACCTCCACCTCCATCAGCACTCCAGCTGCTAACGACAGCGGTGCCACTGTCACCACCTCCACCAGCACTCCAGCTGCTAACGACAGCAGTGCCACTGTCACCACCTCCACCTCCACCAGCACTCCAGCTGCTAACGACAGCAGTGCCACTGTCACCACCTCCACCTCCACCAGCACTCCAGCTGCTAACGACAGCGGTGCCACTGTCACCACCTCCACCTCCACCAGCACTCCAGCTGCTAACGACAGCGGTGCCACTGTCACCACCTCCACCTCCACCAGCACTCCAGCTGCTAACGACAGCGGTGCCACTGTCACCACCTCCACCTCCACCAGCACTTAACGACAGTGGTGCCACTGTCACCACCTCCACCAGCACTCCAGCTGCTAACGCAGAGACGAGGACTTTGGGGGGTAAGGGTTGGGGTTGGGCTCTGGATGGGTGAGGGGAGGGGGGGTGTTAAGGTGGGTCGCCGAAAACGGAGATTCGAACTCAAAAGGCGGGCTAGGATCCGTCCCTGATCCGACACAGAGACAGAACGGAGAGACGACCCACTGTGGCAGGGTGAGGCGTCGAGAGAGTCCTTCCCACAATTTTTTTAATAAATGGCTAAGAATTATTGAACATTGAGAGGTTTCGTTTAGCATATTATAAAAAAAAATAATAGACATATGTAGCAGCCAGAAAGCCACACCTGGACCACTATGTGGTCCACTAGGCCCGACCTGCCCAACGAGGCAAGTTCCCCTGAATCTATATATTTTTCCAATTTTCCTCTATGAAGTGATAAATCTGTCCATTTCACCATACACAAGTTAATTAGGTTAGGGGCTAGGTTAGGTTCGGTCATATATCTATGTTAGTTTTAACTCAAATTTCCAATAATCAACCCATACATAATGAAATGGACAGATTCATCACTTCACAAGAAAAAAAAATTGAAAAAAATATAAATTCATGAAAACTCGGCCCATCAGGCAAATCGGGCCTTGCACAGCAGGCCAAATACAACGTTCTGGCAACCAGGCACGACATATATATATATATATATATATATATATATATATATATATATATATATATATATATATATATATATGTCGTACCTAATAGCCAGAACGCACTTCTCAGCCTACTATTCAAGGCCCGATTTGCCTAATAAGCCAAGTTTTCATGAATTAATGTTTTTTCGTCTACCTAACCTACCTAACCTAACCTAACCTAGCTTTTTTTGGCTACCTAACCTAACCTTACCTATAAATATAGGTTAGGTTAGGTTAGGTAGGGTTGGTTAGGTTCGGTCATATATCTACGTTAATTTTAACTCCAATAAAAAAAAATTGACCTCATACATAGAGAAAAGGGTTGCTTTATCATTTCATAAGAAAAAAATTATAGTAAATATATTAATTCAGGAAAACTTGGCTTATTAGGCAAATTGGGCCTTGAATAGTAGGCTGAGAAGTGAGTTCTGGCTACTAGGTACGACATATATATATATATATATATATATATATATATATATATATATATATATATATATATATATATATATATATATATATATATATATATATATATATATATATATATATATATTTATTTTGGTGGTTGTTATTGTTTTTTGTAATAGGTTTAAATGGGTTTCAGGAGACCTACCCGTTGTTTGTTTCTTCCTCTGTATGTGTCGTTTTACCCACTCACTTAGGATCCATTATTGAGAATAAGGATTTGATGAATATCTCTTTAGTAACTTGTAACTTACATTCGAATTACCATTCTCCCAGAGTTTTTATTATTATTATTATTATTATTATTATTATTATTATTATTATATTAGGCATACCACCACCTTCAATTAATAAATGTACAGTTAGATCTTAGAAATTGTAAACATTATAGAATATGAATTTTGTATATAATATGAATTTTGTATATATCAAATTTAATATATTTCTTTTTACAACACACACACACCCACACACACACACACACACACACACACCCACACACACCCACACACACACACCCACACACACACACCCACACACACACACACACACACACCACACACACACACACACACACACACACACACACACACACACTGTAGGTTTTTATGATGATAATTAAAAAATTTATGTAATTTTATGATCAGTATTGATTACACTTGTATTAAAAAAATAAAGCAAGCACCTGTTTCTATGACTTGGTAAATGTCATACATTACAACAATTTTTTTCGAATACTTTATTAATTTACTGTGCTTCAAAATTCATTTGGTCTCTTTCTTCATGGTTTATAATTTTATATGTATTAATCGTTGTAAAAATCACGAGAATTACTGCAATTAGCCCAGCTATGGCATGATGTGACCCCATAACATATTTCATGTGATCATCAGATTTAACTGAATCCATAAATGGTATTTTATCATATACATTCATAACAGATGTTATTGTAATAAACAAACATAAGATAACTAATATAATAAGTATAAAATATGTGAATATTTTATTTACCGAACATATCTTTTTTTGTTCTTTTTTATATAGGAGAAAAATAATAAAATGACTATGAAATTTAATTATAATTTAATAATTTAATAGATGTATAAGCTGTTTAGCTGGAGGAACGATTTTTTGGGCATAAGAAACAATTGATTTATATTGATATTGATGGTAAGTTAAGATAAATGTAATTAATAAAAGAGCCATAATAGCAATTACTAATGACATTAATGATTTGGAAATATTTGTTCCCAAAAGATAAAAGGTGGCTAATAAACCAACCAAAAAAGACAGATACATAATAGAAAGGGACCAATTTGTTTTTTTCTTAACGACATTCATTTTTTCCTGTGATATTTCCTTATTATCATGTGTCTCATTAATTGCGGGAGTTGTTAATGTGGTTGGTATTGGATTCCAATAAGATTCTTCATGTACTCTGTTAGCTATTCTCAAATCCATAACATGAGGTTGAGGTAGTAACTGAGGAAGTTGTTGATGATTCTCGCCTGAAGCCGTTGTTGTTGTTGTTGAAAGATGAGGATGTACCATTTTATTTAACGATTTTCTTTTATTTTTTTAATTATAGTTTTAATTAATGTTTCACTATTGAAGGGTATTAGTGTTTTGAGTCGATGGCTGTTTATATGTATTAGGGCTTCTTCAAGTGGGAAATAACAGGCAATTTTTTCTTCATCTAAGCGATGACTGAAAGGAAAACGATGCATATAATTCTTAATTGCACGGTTGTTGGTCTTCTTATCATTTAGGTTGAAAATACATCCTAAAGTTCCAAGTATCCAATTTAAACATCGAGACCGAGAGTGCGTAAATTGAATTAAATTATTTGCATTTTCAGTTTCAATTAAAATACTATACTCACACTGATAGGTTTTACCATTCAGTGCTATCCATTCCTCTGATATCATTGGTAAATTATATTGGTTATTATGAATCATCCCCAATTTAATTCTTTTAATAATTGGTATAAAATCTAAATGAAAACAATGTGTTTCTTCCATAAACTCTCTAATTTGGGTAATTATCGGAATCTTTTGATCAATTTTTTCAGGTTGACCACGAGGAAGTGTATACTCTCCCTCTATTGTATTTCCATTACCAAACATATGTTGATATAAATTAACATATTCGGCTTGACTCATGGGGGACGAATTTTCAAAAATAATAAAATTTTTCGTTTTATCATTTCATTTATGTCGATAACTTTTATTATTAAGATACGAAATATAAAAGTATGATGGAGAATGTAACATTAGGATTTTACATTTTTTTAATATAACTTTTTCGTCTGTGCTAAAACATTGACTGGCATCTACATATAAAAGCCCTAAAGATTTTTTAGTTTTATTATCATAATTTAATTGGTTTGGTTTTAATTGTATTAATGGCATATTTATAGTGGGAGGAAGATGTGCATTTTTGTAATAAAAATCAGTTTCTTTACAATACTGAGATGTCATACTGACTATTTTGTATTTAAAAATGAATGGTGTTTATATAATAATTTATATATTTTTTGTATTCTAACGGAACATGGATTATATTCATTAATGTGTAGTAGGGAGTGGTGGTGGTGGTGGTGAGATTAGGGTGTGTATATTGTGGGTGTGGGTGATTATAAAAGTTGTGGTGGGGTGGTTGTGTTGGTGGGGTTTGGGTAGGGTGATGGTGGGGGTGTTGTTTGGGTTGTGGTAGTTTCCATATCTTTTATTATTTGAGGAAAATTTTTTACCAAAATTTTCCCAAATTGTTTTTCCTGACATTTATACCGAAATAAAATATATGAAAACAATACTGCAAATTCTTTTTTTTCTATAGTTTCTTTTACAATACTATGTATAATATCTCGAGGTATATTATCATGGTAAATGGTTTGGCATATGGTATCCATTCCTTCAATTAAAGATTGAATTAGATTTTTTTTATCATTTACAGATACCTCTCGAAATTTTCGTATTGTAATCTCAATTTTGTTCGAGGATAAATCCATGAAACTTTTCAGAAAGCTACATTCCGGATTCCATTGAATATGAAGACGTAGAGGCTTGTCAGAAATGTCAAAATTCCATAGCCCAAGATTACAAAAAGCACATTTCACATGATCACTAAGACCTGTATAAAAGAATCCAGCTGAACTTAGATCTTCTGAGTTTGGTAATGTAAGTGGCCATGTGCTAAAACTTTCCAGGCGATTTTTACAATCTTCATATGTTCGATCGACACTGGGACAATGAGGTGACAATGAGAGGACTAAATTGGATTGCAGAATAACTTCACATAACTCTAAAGGGACATTACCAACGGGTTTTCCCATGATAAATGGACAATAAGGAACTCTTTGTCTATGTTTATTATGCTGGAATATCGTTTATTTGCCAGTTCTTGATAACTGTATTGCAGAAAATACATACACATGCATCGTTTCTTTTAAGATAAAAAAATCCATCCCTAGCTAAATTTAGAGGGGAAATCCATGGGAATTTCCAATTGTTAAATGTGTCTAGACGTGCACTTTCAAACTTCAAAAAAAAAATGTTGTTAAACATTCTGATAGGTGTTTTAATTTGTGAAATAAATGTACAATTATGTTCTGGATATACAATTGCATTACTATTTATATTGAATGTAAGTGACAAATGACACTTTATACATTTCCATAGATTTTCTTGTTTGTTATAATAAAACCCATTTCGTTTTAAAATGTTTAAATTTATTTTGAAATTTAAACCTTCTAATGTTTTCATGCTATGTTGTCCACTCATTTTGGTATGTAATTAATGAATGGTAAATTTATTAAATCCGTCTGACCATATTATATATTTACTAGGCATGGCATTATATATATATTTTTTTTTATTTATATTTCGAGATTCTTCAGATTTACAGTAAAGGCTTCAAACTCTTCTTTTCAATTCAAATTCCATTATCATCACTAGTGTTCTAGGCGATTTGTAAAAAAAAAAAAACTTGGTGGTTATATAATAAACATATTGAAATAAAATTAAAATAGTGATAGGATGATATCAAAGCCAAAGAAAAACGAAGAATTTTGCAGCAAACATGAATTTGAATTAAAAATTAGCCAAATGTTGGAAAAAGGTGGGCCTGGGAGTCGGAAAATTTTTACTAGAGAAAAATTAGCACAATACATTGAGGAAGTCAAAAATGCTAAATTGAAACTGAATTGGAAATCTTCTCATGAATATGATCTATTGTCTCGATATGATGTCAAAAATCTATTTGGGGATGACGTCTTAGTAACCATCGACGAAACTGAACGAAGAATGAAGCGGGGGACCAAGCGTAAACTGACCAGAGACAATCGTCATTCTACTACGGCTGTAACAACAACAACAACAACAACCACAACAACAGGAACAACAACAGCTGATCCTGGCCGGATGTGTCGTCGTTTCATACATCAAAGGCAATTGTATGATACGATTTATGATGCACACAGAGCAGTTTGTCACGGAGGAGAAAAAAGAACTTATTTTGAAGCAAGTAAAACTATCGCTAACGTCACTCAACAATCGGTGAAACTCTTTATTTCACTCTGCCACATATGCAATTTGAAACGACTTCCTCGACGAAAAAAGGGGGTAATACGGCCCATTGTATCGACCAGTTTTGCGGAGCGAGGACAAATGGACTTAGTAAATATGCAAAAAGAAGGAGGATGTGTGTATAAATATATTTTACATTATCAGGATCATTTAACAAAGTTTTCGGTTTTACGAGCTGTTCGCAGTAAACGGGCGATTGAAGTGGCACGCCACTTACTCGATATATTTGCTCTCTTGGGAGCCCCACGAATTCTGCAGAGCGATAACGGCCGTGAATTTGTGGCAGAGGTGATTCAAGAGCTAAAAAACGAAATGTGGCCCAACATGCTCCTCATTAATAGCAAACCTCGTCATCCACAGAGCCAAGGGAGCATTGAATGTACAAAAGAAAATGTAATCAAAATGCTTGGCAGTTGGATGTGTGAAAATCAAACGCGAGATTGGTCAGCTGGACTTCCCTTTGTGCAATTCACCAAAAACACAGCATATTCACGTGGAATTGGCGTATCGCCTTACAAGGCAGTTTTTGGTATAGAACCACCAATATTATATGAATAATAATACACCTTCATTAATAAAGATGATGCAATTGAAATTAAGAGAAAAATAGAGGTGATGAGTTAATAGTACATTATTTATTCAAATTTATTTATGTTAGTTAAAATGCACGTGCTAAATATCAAGGTTCATTATTAATTTATTTTTGTTTTGTTTTGTTTTTGTTTTAGGATACGAGAAGTTTGACTGAACTGAAAGTTGGTTGGGAATGAAAAAGACTAAATGAAACTAGTACTAGTGTCCCCCCCCCCCCAAAAAAAAAAGATATGAAAAACATACCTCATAAACCCAAAATGGTTCTGGATGGGTTCTACTGAAGATGGATGGGTACCCAGCATCATCACAATTGAAATTCATAATGCAAATATTGGATATAGGTTCGATGATAACTAAATTGTTTGTTGAACTAGTTTCCAACATTGACCATCATATATAGTAATCAACTCAAAAGTGGCATGGACCAGGGGAATCCGACTGTCTAATTAAAACAAAGCAAAGCAATGCGATGGTCAGAGATAGATGTTGATGTAATGTGATTTCTGCCCAGTGCTCGGAATGTCAAAGTGAAGAAATTCAAAGAAGCGCGGGTAAACGGCGTGAGTCATATATCATACAGTGGGGAGTTGATGATTGAGATTCATTCAATAGGCCGTTACTTAACATATATTATATTAACCTAACCTAACCTATGTTAGGTTAGGTTATGTAGGGTTGGTTAGGTTCGGTCATATATCTACGTTAATTTTAACTCCAATAATTTTTTTTTAACTCATACATAATGAAATCGGTAGCTTTATCATTTCATAAGAAAAAAATTAGAGAAAACATATAAATTCGTGAAAACTTGGCTTATTAGGCAAATCAGGCCTTACATAATAGGCTGAGAAGTCCGTTCTGGCTACTAGGTACCACATATATCCAACTCGAATTGATATACTCTCTGTAGTGATACTTTTTTTTAAATAATATTTACAATAAGAATAAAGGTATTAAAAAAAAAATATATCATTTCTATACTACTTATTATTAAAATACTTATTTGTCAATTTAATTATATGGAGAATAAATGTGAATTGCTATATTCAATATCATAACCAGATTGTATTAACATGTGATACAAATAATACAACTGTAAATTATTTAAATTTGTGGTGTCAATTTTCCAATTTGGTGATAGATGAATAGGATTTTCTTTATAATAATTAATCAATGCATCATGAAAAATTTGCTCATTCGGCATTAAAATAAGTTGTTTGTAAATTGCATCTGAAATTTTATTTTGACATTTTGAAGAATTATTATACGGGATAACCATATTATTAATGATCATAAAAGCTAATTTGAAAGGTGAATTCGAATTATGAAAGTTGTTTTTATAATTTGAAACTTTTTCTTGTATAAATTGAACATATTTTCGTTTTTCTTCTTCATCATTTTGATTATTAATAAATATGTTTTTTTGATCCTCCACAATCATTAAATTTTCAGTATTATCTTCTTTGAATGGTGGCAGTGGCGATTGTTGCGGTGTCGGTTGCAGTGGTGATTGTTGCGGTGTCGGTTGCAGTGGTGATTGTTGCGGTGTCGGTTGCAGTGGTGATTGTTGCGGTGTCGGTTGCAGTGGTGATTTGTTGCGGTGTCGGTTGCAGTGGTGATTGTTGCGGTGTCGGTTGCAGTGGCGATTGTTGCGGTGTCGGTTGCAGTGGTGATTGTTGCGGTGTCGGTTGCAGTGGTGATTGTTGCGGTGTCGGTTGCAGTGGTGATTGTTGCGGTGTCGGTTGCAGTGGTGATTGTTGCGGTGTCGGTTGCAGTGGTGATTGTTGCGGTGTCGGTTGCAGTGGTGATTGTGGCGGAGTCGGTGTCGGTGGTGATTGTGGTAGTGATGGTGATGGTAGGTGTGATAGGTCAGAATCCATTTTAAGGATTGATTTTGGGATTTTTTTTTATACATTTTATATATATATATAAAAAAAAGAGGGGCTGGATTTTTATTATAGAAAGAAACATTATACTAAGATGGTGAACCAATGTTTTTAAGTAGGGGTGGTGGTGGTGGTGGTGGTGGTGGTGGTGGTGTTGCTGCTGCTTTTGGTAATAAACCTTCATCTTGATTGATAAACGTTACAATTTCATCCTTTTTTCCCGGTTTGAATGATGTCAGTTAAGAGATGGGGATTTCGGGTTCTTAAACAATATTATCATTGGTCATCAATATCACTAAAAATACGAGAGTAATTCCCTTCGTCACATGATTCCGTGTTAATATGTCACAAAAAATTATTCCTGTTGGGTGTATTCATGTTTAATCTTTTGCTGGTTTATATATCATTCTTCATAAACTTCCAACTTTCTAGTTAATTTCAAATGTATTTTTTTTATACATTAGATGTCTATATGATTTAAAATAGTGTTGCCTTATCTAGATTTAAATAACCAAGTGTGTATATATGCTTGTGGGTGCCGGATGTCAAAGAGTGACTGAGGGGAGGAGCTGTGTGTGTGTGTGTGTGTGTGTGTGTGTGTGTGTGTGTGTGTGTGTGTGTGTGTGTGTGTGTGTGTGTGTGTGTGTGTGTGTGGTGTGTGTGTGTGTATTTGTGTGTATGTGTGGGTGTGTGTGTGTGTGTGTGTCTTTATGTGTGTGTGTGTGTGTGTGTCTTTATGTGTGTGTGTGTGTGTGTCTTTATGTGTGTGACTTTGTATGTGTGTGTGTGTGTATGTGTATGTGTGTGTGTCTTTGTGTGTGTCGTTGTGTGTGTGTCTTTGTGTGTGTGTGTGTGTGTCTTTGTGTGTGTGTGTCTGTGTGTGTGTGTGTGTGTGTCGTTGTGTGTGTCTTTCTGTGTGTGTGTCTTTGTGTGTGTATGTCTTTGTGTCTTTGTGTGTGTGTGTGTCTTTGTGTGTGTGTGTCTTTGTGTGTGTCTTTATGTGTGTGTGTGTGTGTGTGTGTCTTTATGTGTGTGACTTTGTATGTGTGTGTGTGTGTATGTGTATGTGTGTGTGTCTTTGTGTGTGTCGTTGTGTGTGTGTCTTTGTGTGTGTGTGTGTGTGTGTCCTTGTGTGTGTGTGTCTTTGTGTGTGTGTGTGTGTGTGTGTGTGTGTGTGTCGTTGTGTGTGTCTTTGTGTGTGTCGTTGTGTGTGTGTCTTTGTGTGTGTGTGTGTGTCTTTGTGTGTGTCTTTATGTGTGTGTGTGTGTGTGTCTTTATGTGTGTGACTTTGTATGTGTGTGTGTGTCTATGTGTATGTGTGTGTGTCTTTGTGTGTGTCGTTGTGTGTGTGTCTTTGTGTGTGTGTGTGTGTGTGTCTTTGTGTGTGTGTGTCTTTGTGTGTGTGTGTGTGTGTGTGTGTGTGTGTGTCGTTGTGTGTGTCTTTGTGTGTGTCGTTGTGTGTGTGTCTTTGTGTGTGTGTGTGTGTGTCTTTGTGTGTGTGTGTGTGTGTGTGTGTGTGTCGTTGTGTGTGTCTTTATGTGTGTGTGTCTTTGTGTCTTTGTGTGTGTGTGTGTCTTTGTGTGTGTGTGTCTTTGTGTGTGTGTCTTTGTGTGTGTGTGTGTGTCTTTGTGTGTGTCTTTGTGTGTGTGTGTGTCTTTGTGTGTGTGTCTTTGTGTGTGTGTGTGTGTCTTTGTGTGTGTCTTTGTGTCTTTGTGTGTGTCTTTGTGTGTGTGTGTGTGTCTTTGTGTGTGTACTCACCTAGTTGTACTCACCTAGTTGTGTTTGCGGGGGTTGAGCTCTGGCTCTTTGGTACCGCCTCTCAACCGTCAATCAACAGGTGTACAGATTCATGAGCCTATCGGGCTCTGTCATATCTACACTTGAAACTGTGTATGGAGTCAGCCTCCACCACATCACTTCCTAATGCATTCCATTTGTCAACCACTCTGACACTAAAAAAATTCTTTCTAATATCTCTGTGGCTCATTTGGGCACTCAGTTTCCACCTGTGTCCCCTTGTGCGTGTTCCCCTTGTGTTAAATAGACTGTCTTTATCTACCCTATCAATCCCCTTCAGAATCTTGAATGTGGTGATCATGTCCCCCCTAACTCTTCTGTCTTCCAGCGAAGTGAGGTTTAATTCCCGTAGTCTCTCCTCGTAGCTCATACCTCTCAGCTCGGGTACTAGTCTGGTGGCAAACCATTGAACCTTTTCCAGTTTAGTCTTATCCTTGACTAGATATGGACTCCATGCTGGGGCTGCATACTCCAGGATTGGCCTGACATATGTGGTATACAAAGTTCTGAATGATTCTTTACACAAGTTTCTGAATGCCGTTCGTATGTTGGCCAGCCTGGCATATGCCGCTGATGTTATCCGCTTGATATGTGCTGCAGGAGACAGGTCTGGCGTGATATCAACCCCCAAGTCTTTTTCCTTCTCTGACTCCTGAAGAATTTCCTCTCCCAGATGATACCTTGTATCTGGCCTCCTGCTCCCTACACCTATCTTCATTACATTACATTTGGTTGGGTTAAACTCTAACAACCATTTGTTCGACCATTCCTTCAGCTTGTCTAGGTCTTCTTGAAGCCTCAAACAGTCCTCGTCTGTTTTAATCCTTCTCATAATTTTAGCATCGTCCACAAACATTGAGAGAAATGAATCGATACCCTCCGGGAGATCATTTACATATATCAGAAACAAGATAGGACCGAGTACAGAGCCCTGTGGGACTCCACTAGTGACTTCACGCCAATCGGAGGTCTCACCCCTCACCGTAACTCTCTGCTTCCTATTGCTTAGATACTCCCTTATCCACTGGAGCACCTTACCAGCTACACCTGCCTGTCTCTCCAGCTTATGTACCAGCCTCTTATGCGGTACTGTGTCAAAGGCTTTCCGACAATCCAAGAAAATGCAGTCCGCCCAGCCCTCTCTTTCTTGCTTAATCTGTGTCACCTGATCGTAGAATTCTATCAAGCCTGTAAGGCAAGATTTACCCTCCCTGAATCCATGTTGGCGATTTGTCACGAAGTCCCTTCTCTCCAGATGTGTTACCAGGTTTTTTCTCACGATCTTCTCCATCACCTTGCATGGTATACAAGTCAAGGACACTGGCCTGTAGTTCAGTGCCTCTTGTCTGTCGCCCTTTTTGTATATTGGGACCACATTCGCCGTCTTCCATATTTCTGGTAGGTCTCCCGTCTCTAGTGACTTACTATACACTATGGAGAGTGGCAGGCAAAGTGCCTCTGCACACTCTTTCAGTACCCATGGTGAGATCCCAACTGGACCAACAGCCTTTCTAACATCCAGATCCAGCAGGTGTCTCTTGACCTCCTCTCTCGTAATTTCGAACTCCTCCAAGGCCGCCTGGTTTACCTCCCTTTCTCCTAGCACAGTGACCTCACCCTGTTCTATTGTGAAGACCTCCTGGAACCTCTTGTTGAGTTCCTCACACACCTCTCTGTCATTCTCTGTATACCTGTCCTCGCCTGTTCTAAGTTTCAATACCTGTTCTTTCACTGTTGTTTTCCTTCTGATGTGACTGTGGAGTAGCTTTGGTTCGGTCTTGGCTTTGTTTGCTATATCATTTTCAAAATTTTTCTCTGCTTCTCTTCTCACCCTGACGTACTCATTCCTGGTTCTCTGGTATCTCTCTCTGCTTTCTGGTGTTCTGTTATTCTGGTGTTGTGTGTGTGTGTCTTTGTGAGTGTAAGTGTGTGTGTAGTTGTGTCTTTGTGTGTGTGTGTGTGTCTTTGTGTTGGTGTGGGTGTGTGTCTTTGTGTTGGTGTGGGTGTGAGTGTGTGTGTGTGTGTGTGTGTGTGTGTTGTATAAAAGGAGGTGGGATCCGAGCAGTATCTCAATTCTCATCCTGCGTTTCTTTGGATATTACTACAGTGAACTTCTAAAAGTTATACTTACAACCATTGTGGTGTAGTATATTAACACTTACTAAGGCGTAAATAAGGCGTGAGTATTTCAGTGTTTTTTTTTTTCTTTTTTTTTCTTTTTTTTTAAGTAGTAGATAATTTTCAATTTTTGATTGAGATTGTTTCTGTTTCTCCTTGAATAGATTGATGATTATCTTAGTCTATTTCAATACACCAGACTATTTCAATTATAATATATATATTTTTCAGGTTGGGAAAAATGAACCAAATGGATATTGGTAATGGGGAAGCAGTTGGCATTGAGAAATTGGGAAATAATGAAGAGAGGAAAGTAAATGAAGAAGGAGTTGAAGATGAAAAGGGAGATGAAGAAAGGGGAGAAGATGAAGATAAAAAGGTAACTGAAGAGGAAGATAAAGATATAAAGGTAATTGAAGAAGAAGATGAAGATATAAAGGTAATTGAAGAAGAAGATGAAGATAAAAAGGTAAATGAAGAGGAATATGAAAAAAATCAAGTTTTTTATAAATAAATTTGACGCTCCATTTAAATATGACTCTAATTTTAAAAAATTTAAAAAATTTAAAATTGAGCTAGATAGGATATTTCTTGAAACTAAATGTAAAGTTGAATGCTTAGAAAAATGTACATTCACTAAAGAAGAATTATCCGAATCCGGATTTCAAGATTTTATTAAATATGACCATATGGACCGGATATATAATTATTTCATTTATTATGGTTGGTATTCCACCATAACAGCAAGAATTAAGTATAATAATTGTTTGGTATATGTTCACATATATTATGTTTATGCAAACAATTGTTGTAATATGTGGGTTACTGAGGATGCTCAAATATTTCTTAAATTTCTTGTAAATGAATTTTTTCATCCAAGTAAACCCCATTCCGAAGAAATTTGGTTAGCTATGAAAAATGATAACTTAAATGTAGAGAAACCTCCACAATATACATATTAAGTTTTTTCATAATGAGATGATGTAAAATAGGATTGAATGTTTTTTGAAGATAAAAAACACTAACACAATATTACCAGATTTTCTATGGTGGATGTGAAGGTCCTAATTCCACATACATCAAGTTAATATCTTGTGATGACCATGAATTCATCATTAAAAGGAAAGATGCCTTCACCTCAAATTTAATTCAAGCTATGATGTCAAGTTCAACAACGTGTATTGAAAATGAAAAAAATGAAATCCATTTTAAAACAATTCCGTAAGTATAAAGCTGTTAGAACAAAGTGTTATTATATAAACTGTTATATTTAGAGATAAACTGTTATTTAGAGAAACATATAAACTGTATATAATAAATAAATAATTATAATACTTTTATTTTTTTATTTTATTTCTTCAGATCATATCTTCTTCAAAAAGCGTGTACATATTTCACCTACAATACTCAATTCAAGAAAAATGAGATTACTACTGATCCTGAATTTCCAATTGAAAATAATATTGCTCTAGATCTGCTTTTGGTTGCTGATTTCCTTGATTGTTAATAATGACATCCATAACCATATATTTTTTACTAAATGTTGAAAGATTAAAATATAAAAACAAGCTTTAACGTTATATTATTTTTAGTTTATTTTGTGGCTTGAAAATGATTCCAACCCTTTTTTTATTATTACTAATATTAATATTATTATTATTAATAATAATTATTCCAGTAATTCCAATGAATCAAGAGTATGATTGCAATGAAGTTATAGTATTGAAAGATTCAATTAAATACTGGTTTGATAGAGGTGATGAGCAAATTAAATATAAACATGAAGAACTTTTCAATATATATGATTTACTATCACAACAAGAATGGTTCGAGTTCCAGTTAAACTTTAAAGACACTATACAGGTATATATACTAATAGGACGAAATTCATCTATTATACTTCCAAACCAAATAAACATAACTAACTTAGCGTCAATTTTAATAGAATGCCGTTATTATAATAATGAAAATGTACAAAGTTATAATGAAAATGTACAAAATTTATCTTTTATTAAAGATGCATATATGATTAGGACTCCTGTTAAATATATGAAATTTTCTGTATTGTGGGATTATAAAAATATACTACTATGTTGGAATCACTTGTCTATAATAGTAGGAGGTATCAATAACGAAACTCAGGTGTGTAATAATTTACAAGATAATTTGAATGTCATAATGTGTTGGTTATATGAAAAATATAACATTACAATCCTTGATAATAGTTTAAATATAAATAACAGTAAATATGTTACAAATGGGACCATTTATATAGGTATTACACACACGAAGAAAACGATATCATTATTTGTTAAGAAATTTTTCATTATATTAACAATTGTTTTCACAATTTTAAATGTTATAATTATTTTACATGGTGTTTTTAAATTGGTATGTTTTTTTTTGTAATATCCCCTAAATTCCCATATATATCGTATATATGACTTGAAATTTTAAATTGGTAATTCCAATCATTCCAACATTGAAGGAAAATATATGGGTGGTGAGCTGTACTTTGGTGGTAGGTAGCATGGTAGGTAGCCTTGGCTATTGGCTAAGATATTATAACTTAATCCTCAATAAAGAGTTTTAATTTTTGGACTGACATTATTGTAAGAAGGGCCTTTTGATATACTACTATGTTAATCCCAATTACCTATTATTTGGGAAATTTGAGACAAAGATATGATGATACTACCCTATTCAAACCCCAACCCTAAATAAATTTTGTTAACAATGAGTGAGTATTTCTATTTCACGATTTATAAATATGGCTCTCATTTTAATTGTGTTATGGACCCGACGCCTCCACAGAGAATGGAGAAGCGATGGCAGCGCTGCTATCTATGAGCCGTCACCCACAAGTATGGGAAAAGAAGGTGCCCTCTTCTGGTCAAAAGTACAATTATCAGTGGTGAGTGACTCTTACTATGATTGGACACGGAATGGATTATTACAGTGCGATAGGTGTGGAGGAAGTGGACTCGACAAGGGTGTGGTCAGAGACAGTGTCCTGTGTGTGTCGCTCTACATAGTGACATTGACTCAATGATATTTTTTGGAGGCTACATTCAGTTTTATTATGTACATTGATGTACTTTCTATATATTTATATAATAAATAAAGAAGTAAGTAAATAAATAAACTTTTATATTATTTATCTCCATTCTTAGTGTTGTATTCCTTCCTATATGTTATGAACCTCATAAATTCCCCTTATGAAGCCAATGTACGTGATTTGTTAAAAACACTGAGCCCTGAAGATATTAGATGTCTGGCTCAGACATCAACAGGTAATCATCGCCTTTCACCTAAAAGTTCTCAAGAGGCCCTAAATATAATTTTATGTTACACTTCAGACTTGAAACGCTTGTTTTCTTATCGACGTCTTACTGCCCAAAATCTTTTTAACTACCTCTATAAAAATCAAGTACCATCAATGCCTTTTGCTAAGAAAATGGAATTGGTAATAGCTGTAAAAGAGTTTTGGACAAAGCAGCATGGTAAAATAGGTATCGGATATTCAACTGAACAAGGAAGAGCACATTCAAACCCCCAAACCGAAATTACAAGTTCTATCCAACTCTCAATACCCGGAAATACGAACATCATTTTATGTTCCCATCCAAGTTTTATTCAATATACAACTGGTGAAACCAAGAATATAATTAAAAATCCTAAACAATGTAGTTTTGTGGGTGCTGCAGAACGTACAAATTTAGGAACAGTACAATGTCAATGTGATTCATATATAAGTACACTATTACAGCATCAGACAGAAGAGAGTGAAATTAAAACTTTTACTCAAACAAATAATGAAAAAAAACAACCTGTCTTATGTGATGATGTTCCTAAAACTTCTATTCGAACTGTTAATGAAAAAAACAAATTTGTATGTGGTGTTCTTTCCCCGGTAGAACATAAAATGGAAGTTATAAGAAGTGACGAGTTTATACAAAAATTTTGTAAGTGGTATTTTAGAATGATTAATCGTTTGCAGCCAGAGTGTTTCCACCTACCCGAAGATACTTTTCGAGGTGATATTTTTTATGACAACAGTTACACTGATATTTACTTAATTGGCCAGTCAAATAGTGAGAGACATGCTTTTGGAGGAGGAAATACTTTCCAACTTTTAAAACAAACATTTCAAGAGTATAAGATTCAGTTCAGTCCTAATTTAGAAAATGGAATACAAGCTTATCAATCCAATTTTGGTATGGTCAAAATCAGTTGTTGTGGCACCATACATATCCGAAACTCATGTGTGGGAATTTTTGAACAAGAAACGGGTATGGTATGCAGTCCAAATGATCATGTATGGAAGATAATGTATATAAAGATAAATTTAAAACATGCTAGTACACATAAACCTCCAAGTCTACCTTCATGTCAAGTATTTGAAATTAAAATTTGAAATGGGTTTTTTGATTAACAACGAATAAATAACAGGATAAGTGAAATCTATAGACTTTACTTCTCCGGGATGTAGACGTATTCTGTCAGGATATTCTTTTTGATTTATAAATATACTATTTTAATTTATATAATCGCAAGATAAAGATTGTGTAATAACATTATGTACTTTTGAATAATATTATATATATTTTTTTTTTTAACAAAGATATAAAATATGGGTTCTGTACCAAGATATAACCATTAAGGTTCCTAGACTCATCACAAGGATAACTAGTGGCACTAAAAGGCAAGTAGTTATTTCAGTCAAACTAAAATGGAATGGAATTGGTGTATATATGACATGAATAGTATGGTTTGGTCCCATTTAGATCTATTTTCTAAACACGTTATTTTCTTTCTTTTTTTCAGGAGGATATTCTAGCAATAATCATCATGGTATCGTCCTCCAAAATCACCAAAATCAACAAAACCCCTAAAATTATCAAGAAAAATTCCACTTTTGATGATAAATTTTTTGAACTTTTAATTAATGAGCGAGTGAAGAAAGTGGTGGACATGCTTATCAGTGTCCATGGTATTCATGGTAAAAGGAAAATTTATATCATCTCCAAGTTGGAAGATTGCTGGAATATGAGATCAACTATTCCACTAAAGCGAGACACTTATATAAATTTATGTTTATCATTGTTAAGAGATCCAGCATATTCACATGATACTCTTAGGAAATTTAATGTTTTAACCCATAATGAATGTGGTGATTACATGTTTGGACATCCTGTTATAGTCAATGATAACCAACGAACAGGAAGTCAGATTGATATTCAATACTCATGTTCGGAAGTGATTATCGGGACAGTGACTACTGAACAAGGACTGGTCAATGGTTTCATAAATACAGGAAAAATTACATTTACAAGTGTTAGGTGTACCTTTCTTGAATATTCAAAGGCTAAAAAATTCTATGATATGTTCATTTTAAATTGAACTATATATTTTTTTTTTTTTTTAAATCAGTTCATATTTAGGTAGGGTTGATTTTAGGTTTGGTCATATAGATATTTAGGTAAGGCTGCGATATTGACACTACTAAATACCTAACCATAAAAATACCTTTATGGTTTATATGACAGACAATCTGTAAAATATTTTTTAATAAATGGAATCATCCAGTCTGCTATATCTATGTGGTTTTCATGTGAACCCTGTTTTGTTATAATAAGAATAACTTCATATATAATGAAAAAATTCTAATACAAGCATATATTTATTTATTTACCATAATTTTTCAAAATATATTTTCAATTTCCTTCTATAAATTTACCATGGTCTGTTACTGTAGGTGTTTACCACAGCTCTGTTTTTGTATATTTATACCAGGGGAGCCAGACAGATCACTGATAAGTGATCCAGTCACCAGAGACACTAGTGTGTTGTACCAGTCACCAGACACACTAGTGTGTTGTACCAGCTTCACACCAGTGGGCTATTTAGAATTTATTTCAGAAAAATTATGGTAAATCGCAAATACACAAATAAACAAAGAAAACAACTATTTAATCATAGAAAGAAATTGGTATAGGTTATAAAAAAAATGAATAAAAATCTTCTAATTGATAATAATAAGATCAATGACAAGTTTTTACTAGGCCTAACTCTAATTATGAATCAAAATTTATGTTTAAAACTTTCAAATTTTTCTTCATTCCAATATTATGGAAAAGATAATATACTCCATATACATCCTGTATTATGTGAAATGAAGCCACTAGGTTTACTGGGCCAGTCATTAGATTCACTTTATCTTTCAAAGAAAATTATACCTAAAGAAATTCAGATAATATACATTAGCCCTCATCATATTTTTTCTCACGAAACCAATGGCCAAATTACAGCTGATTTACTCTTAGGTGGTTTCAAGAATAATATTACGCCACTTTATCTCTTAAATGAAAATGATCTAAATTCCCTTGTTGCAAATCCCTCTCACAGATTTAGACTTATAGATGGTCGATCGGTAGAAATGTTTGATAATATGTGGAAGCTAGGAACTAATGATTGTGCAATTGATAGTAAAGATCATAATAATGATTTATTGGGAATTCGTCCCATTTTGGGCTTGTGTGATTTATTTTCTATTTCTAAGCGTTTAATATATTTAACCCAATTGAGCGATTTGATCAATAAAATTCACCAAGTATTTAATATAATTAAATATTTTCCCTATCTAATACATCCATATCGTTTGCTGGTTTCTGAAACAGGGAAATTTTATATTATGTCATTTAGTCTCCTTCATTATTTATTTTCACCTCATGCTGAAACCAAAAAAATTAAAGATATTGTGTTTTCTCATCCCCAATCTTTAATACAACGTACTGAAAATATTGAAAATATTGAAAGTAATACTCTAAATAGAATCAAAGTTAAATGCAAAGAAAATTTAATAATAGCTAGCAAAGACTTCAAAATATATCATAATTATTTAGCTCAAAGTAATTGTCGTCTACTTCTCGATATGTTACACTCTCTATTTGTAACTATTATATGGATTGCTAATGGTGGAGGAGTTATACATAAACAACATACATTGGTACCCAATTATTTGACCTTACAAGGGAATATTACCTTAAAACCCACTCACTCCCAAAATCCATATAAAGTTACATCACGAAAACCTATTCATAATCCTAGACTACCTTCTTCTTCCCAACCACCATCTCAACTTGAACTAACATCATCTCCACCATCACCATTATCTAATAATGTTAATCAACAACTGAATTGCCAGAATCCATATGGTTTATGTCATGCACAGATTATTTACAGCTCATTCCATACAGATGAAATCAAATGTAATGTGGCTCAACATGTTCATAATTATGGTTGCCTTCATTTGTTGAATTATACTCCAACAGTTCTTGAGGAAGCCTTTAGTGAAACATTAACATCACACAGAGATAATATTCTAACTGATGTAATTGAAAATGAGATCAATATAATTTTAGCATTTATATCACAGATAAAAAAGGAGCTCGAGTCAACAATAATTTAATATATATATATATGTCGTACCTAGTAGCCAGAACGCACTTCTCAGCCTACTATGTAAGGCCCGATTTGCCTAATAAGCCAAATTTTCATGATTTAATTATTTTTCGACTACCTAACCTAACCTAACCTAACTTTTTCGGCTACCAAACCTAATCTAACCTATAAAGATAGGTTAGGTTAGGTTAGGTTAGGTAGGGTTGGTTAGGTTCGGTCATATATTTACGTTAATTTTAACTCCAATAAAAAAAAATTGACCTCATACATAATGAAATGGGCAGCTTTATCATTTCATAAGAAAAAAATTAGAGAAAATATATTAATTCAGGAAAACTTGGCTTATTAGGCAAATCGGGCCTTGCATAGTAGGCTGAGAAGTGCATTCTGGCTACTAGGTACGACATATATATATATATATATATATATATATATATATATATATATATATATATATATATATATATATATATATATATACTAAATATCCTGAGATGATTTAGGGACTATTTAGTGTCCCCGCAGACCAGTCCTAGACCAGGCCTATTTCTACCCCCAGGAAGCAGCCCCTGACAGCACTGCTATGAAACAGGGGTATCAGGGTGAAAGACGCTATCCAATGTTCGTATCCACTCAGCTGTGTGGTGGTCTAAATGGAAGATTATTCATGTGTAGATTAGAACTGAGGATAGTCGTGACCCCTGCAGGTAACCCCATATATTGACTAGATGACCATCGTATCAAAACTAACACAACTAAGTCAACAAGAATGTTGTTTCGTTATATATAATATAATCATTAGTATACATTATTAGTTTAGATGTGAGAGACATTTTTTTATATAAAATAAAATAATAATGTCACTATCAAATTCCTTATATATTATAATATTTATGATATTTTTAATTGTGATCTTTTTAATTATATATTTATATTATTCAAGAAATAGGTCAACAATTTCAACTCAGCATCCTCAACTGTCAATGAATTTCATTACAAAAACTAATACTAAACCTGCTGGTCTGTATGTTGTCTTTGAAAGTAAGTATTATATGGACCAAAATCGTGGTTACGATATGATTTCTCATGTAAATACAGTTAATTGTAATGATGATACAACGATTAATAATGATGAAAATAATAATGTATTTTGTAAATTTGATACATCCATATTTGATCAATTTAGAAAAGAGAATTGGTATTTTAATACCTTAACACCGATAATTTTATTATCTATTCGTAATCTTCGAAATTTTTTACCTAATGTATATGATAGAATTGAAGATCTTCCACTCTCTTCAGATCATGAGATTACAAGCCTGCGTGAAAATATGAAGAAAAGCTCAATTGCTAATGGTAATAAGTTACCAAAATGTGTATGGGTATCTTGTTCACATATTTGGGTTAATAGTCCAAACAAATATACTCCGCAAGGTTTTCCTGTTTATTATTTTCCAACCAAGTAACATATAGATGGATATTATGCCCCACTTCTTCCTATTCAATTGAAACTTAGCCCAGGTGAAAATATTATAATATGTAAAATGTGGGCAAAAAATATTAATATAATGAGTGATCCATTTGCTGTGGTTAAATTTAGGATCACGGTTAAAATGTAGGATTTATAATACTGTAAAGCATGATATACTAACCTGTTTAAATATTATTACTAAAAAGATAATTATATAAAAAATAAGGTATGTAGATTTTTTCTTGGGAATAAATTATTCATTCTACTCTTGTATCAACACATCTTTATATATTTCTGAGCTTATAATATACAAAGAACTATTTTTTTTATCATTTTCAGATAATTATAAAATGATGGTGATATTGGTTCTATTTGTTCTTCAAGATCTCAACTGTCAACAAGGGTGGCGCAGTTGCTTTTTTTTTTTGTAAACCATGAAAAAGCAATATGAAATCTACCCCAGAAAATATTCTGTTATAATACTAACAGCCCCAAAAAATATCATTCAAGTGTGGGATAAAATTGTCATATGGAGAAATAATTTAAAAATAAAAGTGGAATTTTTACAAAACTTTAATCCAACAATCAACTTGTATCATTTAGTGGAAAATTCATTTTTACTTATATTAGATAATGTTTCATCGATAAATGTAAGAAAAACATTTGCCGACGTATTAATTGATCTTCAAAACAGTGAAATAATTATTATAAAATGTGCTTCAATTACTTGGCCCTCAATAAATAAAGTGGAAAACTTTAATTTAAAACATTTTGAAGATGTTAAGATTATTTTAAGTATGAATGACTGGGAACGAAATTATGTATTGGTAAATAAGTACCTTTCATATGAATTTGCAGACATTAGTATTAAACCTCATTTAAAATCTTTAAATATTTTAACAGAAGATATAGGGAGTATCAATTCAGAAAAATTGAGAGCAAATCTACTTGATACTTGGAACAATGAAATACCCCCTATATACCCTTCTGAAGTTCTCCCAGAGAGTGAATATACTGTTACTGAAGTAAATAGCAACAAACGCAGCAGTGAGTCACAATCAGGTTCAATTGGCATGTCTTCAAAACATAGGAAGTATTACTGCCTGGTGTTATAATGGATACTGCTCATTGGGAAGCGTGTCAAAGAAAAGAATATATATGTGTGTGTGTATGTATATGTATGTATGTATATATATATATATATGTATGTGTACCTATTTTAGTTTACATAAAATATAGGATGGAAGAACATGTACGTAGTAAATTAATCTCTTTTTTACTCAAAATTCAATAATTTCATTCGTTTATTATGCTATGATAGTGAACACAATGTTAAAATAAATATTTTATTTATTTATTTATATATTTTTTTCAGATGATTGAACCCTTTTTGATTAAAAATCCAGGACGTTTTACATTGTTCCCAATTAAAAATCATGATATCTTTAAAATGTATAAGAAGGCGCTAGCATCATTTTGGACAGTTGAAGAAGTAGACTTGTCAAAGGATATTGTAGATTGGGAACAGAAACTTAATGAAGAGGAACGTCACTTCATTTCACATGTTCTAGCATTTTTTGCCGCATCAGATGGTATCGTCAATGAAAATCTTGTTGAACGTTTCTGCCAAGAGGTACAAATACCAGAAGTGAGGTGTTTTTATGGTTTTCAGATTGCCATGGAAAATATTCACAATGAAATGTACAGTTTACTTATTAATACATACATAAAAGATTTACAGGAGCAGAACAGATTATTTAATGCTATTGAAACGCTGCCAGCTGTTAAGAAAAAAGCTGATTGGGCTCTAAGGTGGATTACCAATAGAACGGCAACATATGCCGAACGCATTGTTGCCTTTGCTGCAGTAGAGGGTATTTTCTTTAGTGGTTCATTTGCTGCAATATTTTGGTTAAAAAAACGTGGTTTAATGCCAGGTCTAACCTTCAGTAATGAACTGATTTCTAGAGATGAAGGGTTACACACAGATTTTGCTTGCTTGATATTTAAGTACTTGATTAATAAGCCTGATCAGAAATATGTATATTCTATCATTGATAATGCTGTGAAGATTGAACAAGAATTTTTAACAGATGCCTTGCCAATCAAACTTATTGGTATGAACTGTGATCTAATGGGGAAGTATATAGAATTTGTGGCTGACCGACTTCTCTTTGAACTCGGTTTTAAGAAACTTTATAATGTAGAAAATCCATTTGACTTTATGGAAAATATCTCATTAGAAGGGAAAACTAATTTTTATGAAAAAAAAGTAAGTGAATATAAAAAATATGGTGTAATGAATTCAGATCAATACAGTGTTTTTACATTAGATTCAGACTTTTAGTTAATTAGTTGATGGATGGAATAGAAGATGTTTTTTTATATAGAATATAAATAATTTAATATAAAAATAAAAATATATATCTATTATCTTTTACTATTTTACTTATCATATTTATATTTTGACTTGATGAATAATGAATTAAATACCTTACATTCTCTCTTTCCACTAATTACAAGACTACAAAATATAAGGTATGTAATTATGGACATAATAACAAAACCATAATCTTCTTTATAAAATATCAACATATCACATGATTACCAAGCAGTGCTACTATCGTCCGATGTAAACACCAAGTTTGGTTATCGCCATTGAATCAACTTTTCTATTTTATATTCACCAATGAATATAATTCAAAGAGAGAAATGAATCATTACATTAAGTTCCATGCAATATGCCGGTGATACAATATATAAGAGCCTCCGTATCCAGTCCAGTCAACCAGTATGCCAGAATCCTGTTCAGTAGTAATACGGGCTACTGTGTAATGGAGCTATCCAAGGAATCTTGTGGTGTAAGTACCTAAAAGTTATTTTATGATAAGCATGATGAAGCTTTGGACACTATATTATAATAAATAAATAAATAATGTCTCAGGTGCATTTGTGATGAAATCTAATCTTTCTAGGATGATATTAGCGATATCAGTGAGGGAGCCGAAGAGAAGAAGATAAAAGAGAAAAAAGATACTACTTCAACTAGCAAGTCTATTATTGTTAAAATAGAAAACCATATCCATTCCAATGATGAAAATGTGGCTTTGAGAAAGTTGGTTAATATAACGCCTGAGACTATATAAAAAAAACAACGTTATTGTGAAATTAATACTCAAAGTTTATTACAAATATTAGAATGGTTTGCTAACCACGATGGAACCAATGTGTTGCTGTATGAATTTGCCCACAGTGCTTCATGTCAAAAAAAAACTTGTACCCCGATTTGTCTAATGTTTCGCCGGGTTCGTCATCATGTAGTAGTTTCTAGACATCCACATTGTTCGGTGTTAATCTTATATTCAACCCTCTTGCATACACATGTGTCTTCATGTGTTAATGATGATTGTGGGTTGCCTGCTTGTCATAGACTGAAAACCACCAGATCAACTATAAAGTTTCGTCTTACCAAAAAGAAGTGTGGTTGTTAACTCAATGTTGTCTGCTGGATATATATTATTGTTAAAATTTTTAATTCGACCTATCAACAGAAGCGCATTATGATATTGATTGAAGTGTTTTTTTTTGTTTTGTTTTTTTCCATAATATTTGACAAACGAACTTCTGTGAAGAAAAGACGCTTTCCTATTTCTGCAACGGAGGCCTGTCGCTGGATATTTATTGATTTGTACTAGTTAGTGATATGTTTTATTGAATGTTTTCTTCATACCACTGACTAGTTAAATTAATATATATTTACAAACATAAGGCAATTGTGATCTGTTGTAGGTCATTTGGTGAGATGGTGTGTTAAATGGTTTCACCATAATGTGTGAGGATTCGATGAACATTGTTTTTATTTCACTGGTCGAATCAAATAGGGGCAATCATCAGTTTCAGATGCTTCACCAACAACCGGGCTCATCATCAATGGCATTACATATTGCAATCTGTGCTCCTTCCTACTTCAATAATGAAAATGATGAGGTCTTGCGAAAGTGGAATCAACTTCAAGCTTTTTGGGGGTTTGGTAAAGGTAAATATGTGGATTTTATTTTTTTTCAATGAGGTAGTGAGTAAACCATTATGGAAAACTTAGTAGATTTGACTAGTTGTTTATAATATTGTAAAATGTATATAATTAAAATAAAGTATAATTTTATGAATTTTATTCCAGGTTATTATTCGTCCAATATGTCACCTGTAGAGTTCACATCTGAAAATCCATATTGTCGTTTCAAAGTAGTTTGCTATACAAAAATTCCCAATTATCGTAATGAAGATGGTATTGTGCAAATTATAATTGGAAGGGGCCTTTCAGAAGTGGAGTAAGTAATTAATAATCATATACTTGTATAATATTCTAATAATTTTTCAGTGTTAAATATGACTAGGATCCGGGAACATTAAAAAATGTTTTTTTTTATTTTTTTTTTATTCTTCCAGGGCCTACAAACAGGAAGTTATTTCAGCATTGAGTCTATTATTCGGAGGTAATGAAGTTGTTGTTAATGAAATTTTTGCTGCTGAAGTACCAAACAAAACGAACTTCAGATTTTACATTCAGCAAGTTTTTCCTAATGGTAAAAGAATTTAAAGATTTTATAATGTTTTCCCTAATAATAATTATCATAAAAAATGATTTCAAGTATGGTATTATGCAAACTGCTCTATATTATAATATACCTTCTAGGAGAGATTCAACGTGCATCTACCACTGACACCTTTAGTCATATGTTAAGAGCATCATACAATCCAATTTTTAAGGTAAGCCTAAGTAAGCCTTATTATAGCTTGCACCAATCTATTTAATGGGAATTGATATCAGGTTGGCTTAAATAATCAAATTAGCTTAAAAGGGACATTATTAATGGAACGTTTTTTGATAGACAGGCAGGTAGATAGCCAGACAGAGACAAAAATGCCTACTTTTTCTGTTTCAGAATTTGTTTATTGAACAGATTATTCCAATGTTGACTTTAACTGAACAACAAATGAAGAAATATCTTGATACACCGCAAAGAGGTAAATGATTTTGATATGACCAATCCATCTACTTATCGTGACATAATGACAAAAGTGAAGATATTACGGGGTATTTTTTTCCTACATTTGTGGAATTAAAAATTAAAATAAATTATTTATTGTTTATAGGAATTGATCCAGCATTGTGGGAACTGGGCAAGCAAAAAAATCCTGACCCAAAGAAATTGATACCTGTTGTAAAAGTGGTATTTCAGGAATTACAGAAACAGTTCAAGTATCAAGAAGAATATGGCAATAAAATTCATAATAGTATGAAGAATATCATGGATGAAATAAGACAATTAAGTTGTATGCAGACGACAATTAAAGTTACCATTCAGAATTTTAAGTTGAAACAGACAAATATAATGCGCCGAGTTCTAAAATTGGTGTCAGCACAAGAGGTTGAAAGGAAAAAAAATCTACCACTAGAAGAAATAGAGGATCAGATTCGACTGCGATTAGAAAACTTGTATATGCAGCTGCAGGACCTCAAGGGATGTTTGAATGAACTAATGGCTCAGTCTATAAAGCCTGGTAGTTTTCCGCGAGCCCAACGGTATGGACTGGTTGTTGACAAAGTGCAGGATATATCACAATACCTAAAATGGCAGCAGGATGCACTTCAGGCTATAGTTAACATACTTAAGGAAGATATACAAGTGGTCGTTAACATAAAGAAGAACATCAGCTAAGTTTTGAGAGTTAAGGAAATTGGCTAACCGTCAACCAACTTCCCCAAACCACATTCAAACATTGGTAATTAACCCTATCATTGTTTAACACCTCCCTCCACCCTTTCAGGGAGGGTATGATGCTACACTGAATTTTTTTGGTTCGTAACAAGCAACACACATTGAACTGATGATATTTCACTCTCTCAGGGAGGGTATGATGCTACACTGATTTTTTGTTTGTAACCCGCAACACACACATTGAATTGATGATAGTCAATAAATTAAATTTTAGTCTAGTTCCTTTTTTTTTTTTTTTTTTTTTCCACATACAATAAGTGCACTCTGCCCATTAGGCAAAGTATTATAATAATTTTGCTAGATATTGATGACACTGACATTTTAACGGAAACTTGAAATAATTGACCTAGAATGTAACAACAATGTTTGTGTTGTCTTACAGGAATAATTTAGTCAAATAAGCACAAACTGTAAACTGCCAGCTTAACCAAGAAAGCCTGCCAGTGATTGGTCAATATAAAATATTCAGCGTGTGAGGGTTAATATCAGAGTCAGTCGATTTTGCTCCAGCATGGAGGACACACCTACAATTTCCTCTCCATTAACATGTGGACAGAAACAACAAGAAAGAAGTGATAATAACGATACTAGTGTTGATGAAGAACCATTACCTTCATCATCCACGTCTTTACCTTTGGGACAAAAAGTTAATGAAGGGTGTGAGAGAGAAGAAGAGGTGATACAAAAAAAGGAATTTGAATTAAAAATTAGCCAAATGTTGTAAAAAGGTGGGCATGGAAGCCGGAAAATTTTCACTCGAGAAAAATTAGCCCAATACATCGAGGAAGTCAAAAATGCTAAATTGAAACTGACTACAAAGACCTCTCATGAATATGATCTATTGTCTCGATATGATGTCAAAAATCTATTTGGGGATGACGTCTTAGTAACCATCGACGAAACTGAACGAAGAATGAAGCGGGGGACCAAGCGTAAACTGACCAGTGACAATCGTCAATTCTACTACGGCTGTAACAACAACAACAACAACAACACAACAACAGCTGATCCTGGCCGGATGTGTCGTCGTTTCATACATCAAGGGCAATTGTATGATACGATTTATGATGCACACAGAGCAGTTTGTCACGGAGGAGAAAAAAGAACTTATTTTGAAGCAAGTAAAACTATCGCTAACGTCACTCAACAATCGGTGAAACTCTTTATTTCACTCTGCCACATATGCAATTTGAAACGACTTCCTCGACGAAAAAAGGGGGTAATACGGCCCATTGTATCGACCAGTTTTGCGGAGCGAGGACAAATGGACTTAATAAATATGCAAAAAGAAGGAGGATGTGTGTATAAATATATTTTACATTATCAGGATCATTTAACAAAGTTTTCGGTTTTACGAGCTCTTCGCAGTAAACGGGCGATTGAAGTGGCACGCCACTTACTCGATATATTTGCTCTCTTGGGAGCCCCACGAATTCTGCAGAGCGATAACGGCCGTGAATTTGTGGCAGAGGTGATTCAAGAGCTAAAAAACGAAATGTGGCCCAACATGCTCCTCATTAATAGCAAACCTCGTCATCCACAGAGCCAAGGGAGCATTGAACGTGCGAATGGGGATGTAATCAAAATGCTTGGCAGTTGGATGTGTGAGAATCAAACGCGAGATTGGTCAGCTGGACTTCCCTTTGTGCAATTCACCAAAAACACAGCATATTCACGTGGAATTGGCATATCGCCTTACAAGGCAGTTTTTGGTATAGAACCGCCAATAGTTATGAAGATTAGTCTTTCGCCCTCAATATATAGCCAATTGTTCAATAACTGTCACTATGATGACAATGAAGAAGAAGAAGAAGAAGAAGAAGAAGAAGAAGAAGAAGACAAAGAGGATGAAGAAAAAAGAGGCAAAGAAGCAAAGGTAAAATTCCTTAATATTTATTGGTTTTGTTTTCAGTTCAAGCTTGGAAAACAAGAGTCCTCAATTAATTTCTGTATACTAAATTTTTTTTTATATAATTGCAGTATTCCCTGTCATCATCAAGTCCGCTGCTGCGTCAGATTTCTTCACCGTTGCCAGATATGGAAGAAATAATTTTTGATGAGGTTGAGGAGGTTACTGTTACTGTTGCTGCTGGTGCTACAACTGCCTCTACTTCCATATTATCCCTGCCACAAATACCGCCACCTTCATTACCCCCTATATTATCACCACCAACACCATCATCACCTGGTATTGTGCTGTCGCCTAAAGTAATAATAAATAGAAGATTATGTAATTTAGAAGATGGTAAACCTAATGATAATAATAATTCTGAAGTAAATAACGATTCATATAATTTACATATTGAAAATTTAGGAACTATTAGAAGCAAAGTTTATGAGCGTCAGATAACTAATGCCTCAAAAATGTTACAATTGTCATCGGCAAATGTAACACCTGTTAGCCTATATGATACTGTTAATGTGATAATACCTAAAGAAGATAGGGAAAACAAAACAGGAATGCGAACAATCAGTGGAATTATCATCGAAATAGACAATGAAAGAGATTTATATCGTGTAGCTACAAAATTTGGAACAATTAACCAATATCTATCAAGAAACGATTTTGATAAAACAATCGAAAGAATAATGCCAAACGAAATTAATAAGAATCAACAACTTGGGCTTCGTGAGATTGTTCGTAGACAATCAAATTACTTTCTCAGTGATAATAGGCACTTGAAACAATTAGTATGCCACTGTAAACTTTTATCTTGTTTAAATCATAGATGTATTTGCAAAAGAAATAATCAGAAATGTACCAAAAAATGCCGGCATAATGAAAATTTATGTAAAAACTCATAGCACCAAAAAGTAAAATGCCGTTTCGCTCGTTTTTCAATATATATATGGTTGGTTTGGTTTAAATACTCATCAGTAAAGAATTATATTTTGTATTTGGGCTTATTATTTATTACCAGTTCACAAACTGTTATTTTGATTGATTCTGACAGAGTATAGAACACAGGTGAGGAGACTAAAAATAATCTAATGAACTCAGCCTTATTAGGTAAATGGGGTCTTTCTTGCACAGTAGGCCGAGACGTTTGTTCTCTGGCATAGAACGTACTTCTCAGCCACTATGCAAAAAAGACCCCATTTGCCTAATAAGGCAGAGTGATTTTCTTGTTGTGTTAGTTTATTTAAGTTAATTCGTTTTAACTCAAATATAAACAAATTAACTTAAACAAACATGAAAGTTGTAGGCCAAGTGCGACGTCCCCTAAAGCCTATAAAAAATTAGAGGTCATTCATACAATTAACTATAGTATTTGGAGGAGCCACTTTGCAATTTCCGAGAACACACCAGATTACATCAGACTTCTGAATTACAAAAACGTTTCCTCTGGGGAATAGCAAATGAGTATATATGACAGGAAGGATTTTGATATTTCGAGTCAGTAACCCAAGACAGACATATGGGCTGAATAAGTATTGGTCATCATTATTTGATATTATATAACCATCAATTAGGTTATGACTGAATCTATCAAATATCTGAGACTCATATACGAGACCAACTGGCTCATAACACTTTACATACTGTGGATACCTATTTATTTGCCCACTCCTCCTGCGAGTACAACTCCATCTTTTCTTTAAGGCTCCCATGACATAAGTTTTTTCGTCCATATTCTGATTACTGGTTCCTAAAGCCATTACGCCTAAGGTTATAGGCTCTTTCAATATTTCAGCCCTTTTATAACCAAATTTGTATAATATTAGCGAAGGTACACAGAGACCAATGGGAATTTTCTTGCCTTGTAATTTACATTTTATAGTCCTCTTTGCAGTACCTTCCCTTTCATGTAATGTCGTTGAAGAAGCATTACAAAGGTCAGGTATTTTTAACCTCTCGAATATTGAAAGAAATGGAATATTATACTCATCTTCATTAAACCACTCACAGATTTTTCGTTTCCTTTTAATTTCAAAACGGGGATGAATAAATGTCAACCTTAGATCTACTGGATACAATTTACAAACTTTTTGATCTGTTTTAAATGAAGGAAAAATTCCACATCTTTCGGCATCAGTATCCATAGTTTTTATTACTTCTTCATAAAATCTCCCAACAATATCGGAAAAGTTGGGAGGTTCTCCATTGTCGAGGGTACCATTTGCAACTGTGAACTTTGATGTAATTTGTTCTTTCCATGTAATGTAGTTTTTAGGTAGCAATACTCGTATTGACGGAGACTCAATAAAGTATATCAATACTGGTACATCTTCCGGATGTATTAATTCAGCGATTGCTATGAACCCTCCTTTTTTTGTTTTTTCATTTTTTACAAGTGTATAACCTGAATATTCGATGGGAATGAAGTTTGAAAGTTTATCAACAAGCCAGTCCTTCCCAATGAGGCAATATATTTTAATATCTTTATAATTGTTCAACACGCCTAATGTAGCAGAGGCATATTCTCCACAAATGGCAGCTGATCCTCTTGCTTGACCAATTATGTAGCTGGCAAGTTTCATTTTAGGGGTATGGATTGAAATCATAATTGTAATCTTACCTAATAAAAAATATCTATATCCTTTTATAATGAATAAATATAAAAAAAAATCCACTATATAAAGAAGTGTGTGACCAAGAAAATCAAAGTCATTAATCCTATAAATTAAGGTAATGGATTGGAATCAATTATTAGTATTATTATTAATATTGACCGTAAGAAAAATTACTACTGTTTGTTTTGCTCATTCTATAATTCCATGGGCTCCATTATCTATTAAAACTCCATACATGACATTTATAAATGACCCATTCCATCCTACATGGCAAACAAGACATCAACAATCAAAAACAAAATTATTTAAAGAAATAGTAATGATCCCAACTGTTTATAATATTTCATTTTCAATAACATGTGGTGCATGTTATACATACTCTTATTTCTTATATCCAAAATTAACTATAAATGTAGATATAAATGAAGAAACAGAGGGACGCTTATTATACGAAACTTTTCCAGATCCTAATAAATACTATATAGGATGTAAAATATATGAATGTAAAATGACCACGGTTAAGATTAAATTAAATAACCCTTTGGAAACATTAGAGGGAAGAATAATTTGTCATTTGAATCGTGGTATTCAACATACTAAAGAAATTTTACTCTTTAAAGGAATAAGTAGAGTAGAAATACGTAAAGTAGAAAACAACCAGTGTGCACTTCCTATTAACTTAACATTGTTGAATTCTTTCATTTCAAGCCGAACTTTTAGTAAAAATGAAGATATTTGCTATATATATCCGATAGTAAGTAGTACTAGATCGTTTCTTTTCAAAGAGGAAACACCGTTATTAGTATACCAGATTAACTATACACATCAATCAAATCATGTTGGATTATCTCAAGAATTGTGTTTTAAATTCCAATGGTTGTTTTGGGTTTTGGGTTTGGGGCATTTTTTGATACATTAGACATTGATAAAGAAATAGTTTAAGTTTTTGATGGAATGTTGATGTTTATTAACATAAATTTTAGTTTAAAGTGGTTCGGGAAGTTCGTATGAAATATACACTCCTATTTCTTCCTGCCTTTTTTTTTTTTTTTTTTACTTTTAACACATATAATATAATATAATTGAATAATTAATAAACTTACTGAAATTCTAATTATTATTATACTCAAAACAAACAAATATTGATGCATATAGGTAATAGCATGCGAATCAATACTTTTTTTACAATTACCAATACACTGTGCTATATAGAGTGTCCCATTTAAATCTTCTCGAAGAACTTTAAGTATAGGACGAGTCTTATTATTATATGTTGTTATATTGTCAAGAATGCTATCTTGTTCATCCAATATTTTAATATTATTCTCATCGTACACAAATTTGATAACAACAGACGACATTCTATTTAAGGTATCACACTTTTCTGATAATTTATTAACATTATTCACAACCTTTATTTATGAATGACTGTGATCCAAACATAGTGTCTTTCTTTGACCATCTATTAAAAACTTAACATAGGTATCTGCTAAGGGCGTCAGAATAAGATATTCCTCTTCGTTACCTGAGGCAGCAATTTGTAAATCATATTTCATTGATGATGATAATTTTCTGTATGGCCAGCCTTGAGGGCAACCTAGAAGAATATTGATATGGCTAAATATTACAAATCTTCCTATTAATTTACTTGTTGTGTTTTGATTCAGTCGTCTTTTCATTGGTAATTGAAATTTATTTAATATAAATAGTTGTGAAACATTCCCAAATTTTAACTCTGCATTTAACCATTTATGTTGTTCTGTATTATTATATCCTAATAATTCATTTAAATTTCTATCGTAATAAATAGATATTATAAAATTGAGGTTATTTCTTACAAACCAAAATTTAATTGAATCTTCAAATATTGTCAATCTTTTTCCATTTTCGTTGACTGCACATTCAGTATATAAATGGGGATTGTGACTAACTATTACTCGTACTGATAACAAAACAAGAAGAAATATCTTTCGTGAAATTGTATTCATTTTTTTAAAAGGTAAGAGTATTATTTCGATGTGTCAGGGTGGTGTTGTGCGTTCTAGTGGTCTCCACGGAATTCCCCCACCCCCCTGCCTCCATCCGGGAGAGTCCCATCCTGTCAGGGTATAAATATTAAAGGACTCGAGGTTCCACACACATCAGTGTGTCCCTGCTACACCCAACAGTATGGACCATGGGGTCCCTACTATAAATCACCTCTCTAAGGTTTAGCAAGAGATTTCTCCAGTAAAGTAAAAGGTGAGTTGCAAATCTTTTCTGTTTTTAAGGTGCCGTGACCCTGGAAGCCATTCACAGAGATAAGATATTATTAGCCATAATCTTGTAGTCTTTGCGATACAGAATGGTGATGATCATACATACTTCATAGGATCAATTCAAGTGTATAACTGCCGAGTTCCTTGTCCGAAACTCAGGACAGATGTGGTGGCTATAAAATGAAAAATCAGAGCAAAAGATTTTCCTAGCCATAGCTGGTTATTTATTTATTTTTTATTTTTTTTTATAGATCCAGATTCTGAAATTCAGGATACAAGGAAAAGAAGCATGTCCTTTTCCGAGTTACTGGAAACTGAAAATATGGAAAAAAAATGACGGATGAAGATTTTAATTGGACTCCTACTTACTCTCCTCCTCTAATTTCTCTAGATCAATCTTCCTTCCATGCCACAACAAACCCACCATCTCATTCTCATTCTCCTTCTCCTCCTCCAATTAGTTATCTAGATAAATTTTCCAGTACAATTTCTATGACTTTTAAAAGTTCCCAATCCCCACCTCCTTCTCCTCCTCCTTCTCCTCCTTCTTCTCCTTCTCCTCCTCCTCTTCCTCCTCCTCTTCCTCCTCCTCCTTCTCCTCCTCCTTCTCCTCCTCCTTCTCCCCCTCCTTCTCGTCCTTTTCCTCCTCCTTCCCATCCTCCTCCTCCTCCTCCTTCTCCTTCTCCTCCTTATTCTCTAAGACTTAACCCGGCCCAGCCCCTTCAATTACCAAACAAATAATGACTAACAAACACACAACTTAGTTATTTATTTGTTTCATTTCGTTTGTAGATGACAAAAGTTCCTCAACGCCGCCCTCGTCGTCGTCATTTATGTCGACCTATCTTTCTACACACAAAAAAAATAAGAAAAGAAGATGCCCAGAGATATGGCGAAGCAATTAAGGAACTGGAACCACCTGATAGGCTGTGTATCACTCTACCAACCGTTCTCAGGACTCCTGAAGAAAGGATTTTAAGGAGTAAGCCATGTCAAAATAAATGTAACATTTTTTTAACCTTTGACCCTTTTGAAACGAAAGATATGCACTTTGAGTTTCAAGCCAAACAAAGTACTATTACTTTTGCTAATGTAAGGATATATTTGGGATCATCACATGATATTTTTGAAATTTTCAAAAGAATTTTATATATTATTCCTAATGTTAACTTAGCCAAAATATTTAAGATTATCCCATCCTATGAGGATAAAGAGGTTTTGAACCTCTCTAACAACCTTAAAGCAAATTTTTCAATCGACATATATAAGTGTATTTTTACAAAATTTTATAGGAAATTATTCACACCTGACATTATAAGCCAATTGGTTCATCACATTGGCTACTAGAGCTAGCTGGTGTCTTAAATAATCACTAAATGTTAATATCATCATTTGAAATTTTAGTTTAAGTTGATGTTTCACATTAATTTAGTTGAAGTTATACTCCTTGGAATAGTACTGAATAATCATGTCTTTTTTAATAAATATTAAAAAAATGAGTGAATTCCTCGAAAATACTGAAGAAATTGATTTTTATCTACAAATAGATCCGTTATATATTGATAAGACGGAATTTCATATTTTAAAAGTTTGGGATATTATAAATAAACATAAAAATTCAAATGTAACATATAACAATATTCTAAATTTATTCTATAATAATGAATGTGAAATATTTTCCAATGAAATATATTTGAAATTAGTTAATGGTTTTTATATTCCCAAATTTGATATAATACTTAATGTTATTTGAAATTTAAATTAAATTTAATTGTTTATAAAAAATGTATATAAATTTATCATATTTGTTATTAATTAATCCCAATATACATGAATATTTCTCTTTTCTTTTTGAATAGCTTCTACTAATAATAATATTACATCTTTCATAAGAAACGAAGAGCTAACTTTTATATCATTTTGCTTAATAATTATTTCGAAAGGTGACCTAAAAATAGTGAGTGTTTTTTTATTCTCACTTTGGTACCAACACTTATTACAATTTCCTCTCTTTACCACAACATTTTGGAGATTAGGTAAATATAATACCCAAGAATTTAACAGCTCTTCAAATTGTTTTACTTCTGATGGTACAGCTATAATTAAGTTCTCTGATTCTTCAATATACTTTATAATATCTGTAAACTTTTGTCTTACTCTCTTTTGGTAATAAGGCTCGTCAGCCATTATGTCAAGTTTCAATAATAAATAATAATAGGAGGATTCAGCTTCCAGTCCCTCTTAAAAGACTTATGTATGTACAAAGGATCAGCAATATAAAGAAAATTATAGAATATTAAAAAAAAATATGAAAATTGGTAACAAGAATTTGAAGAAAATACTGTTGTAGTTGGCCTGGCAGAATTCAGTGTCGTGCGCCGATCATATTTGCACGATAACTTACTTTGTCTTTAAAAAATATTTTACTTCTGACATATATAGGTTCTCTGATTCTACAATATCCTTTATATTATCTTGTAAGCTTTTCTCTCTCTCTCTATTGAGATATACATTGTTTAGTGATAAGGATCATGTACCAATATGGCGAGTGTTTCATTCATATATCGATGTATTGAGACTTCAATAGAATTTACTAGTATCAATGAAATTAAACAGGGACACTTATCCACTAGAAATAATATTTTTGAAATAATTATTAATAATAATAATAATAATAATAATAATAATAATAATAATAATAATAATAATAATAATAATTTAGGAGGAGGAGGAGGAAATGTAATTAGTCGTCCTTGGTTGGTTTTAAAACGATCGCTGCATCAACCAAAAATTAAACAAATTTAAAAAAAAAACTCGGAGATAATTACACAAAAATGTGCTGAATTATTATGTAAGGAGCCATATAATGAACTCTTAGCAATGAACCAAAAATGGCAATGTAATATTTTTTGTCCTTTTCATGAAGTTCGTGGTAAATCTCGTACACCTTCAGGTAGACTTTATATTCATCGTCATCGTTTTCACTGTTATTCCACAAATTGTAATAAAAGAGTTTCAACTGAGAAACTCCTAAATTTTCTCTTAAATAAAAACAAAAAATGATTTCTTCGACATACCAGTATTTTCTTCAAATTCCGGTTATAGTTTTTATCATTTTTTTTCTCTTTTTTAATTTTCTTTATATTACTGATCGTTTTTACATTCATAGTTTTTTACGTCAAAGTATTAAAGAGGGACTTGAAGCTGAAGAAATTGCATTTGAAGAAAGACACGAATTTATTGATCTACAAGGTTGGTTAAATTATAATGAATATGATAACAATAATGACATTAAAATCAATAAATGTAAGGGAATGATTTTAAAAGTAGATAGTTCTCAGTCACATGACAATCAAATTTGTCAAAAACTTGGGGGCCGTAAATGTGGACGTTATTTAGAAAAGGTCGTAATACCTATATCATCTTCTACTAGCAATATAAAATATTATTATGGAGGTGGAATCCTCAAACCAGGATGCACATACTGTCTTTGGAAACAACCAGAAGAAAAATTCTGTGACCCAGTATGGGGTTTTCTACAGTATTCATTTGAAGAAGATCGATGGAAGTGTAAATCCTACCTACCAGGTCTTTATAACGCAACTACAAATAGATTAACTGCATGTGAACCAGGAGGAACTTTGGTTAAAATTACCAATGGGCAGGATGAAGTAGTGGACCTTAATCAAATGACCCCCCAAGACTTTTTTATACCATTAAAAGAACAAGAAAAATATATATGTCGATGTTCCCCTGGATATATTTCTAATCCAGATATCTCACGTTCAGCCTGTTTCCGCGATCCTTGTCTGGTACATTTGCCATCTGGTGTAATTACAGCTCCAGGTTATTCTAATGGTCTATGTAACTGCGGTCCTATGTATACTAACTTACATGACAATAAACATTTTCCGTGTACAGCGTGTCCGGATCCCCATTTTGATGAGGAAAAACAAGAATTATCTATTTGGATGAGGTGTAAGATTGATAAAAATAATATTGAAATACATAAAGGAACATATCCATGTTCAAATTTTGAAGATATTGAACGTGGATGTGCAAAGGTAATTTTAAAGGCAAAATTTGTATCCAAGACTGATTTGATTGATTACGAAAATACCGAAAATTTTTTAATCGATTTATGAATTCACTCAATATTAAAAACAAAACTAAATAATGTTTGCATGTAACTCTGATGGTAGTATAGAAATCCCATTATCTTATTTCAAAAAATTACACTTTTATCCTCCTGCTTTACCTTTAGGAACAATTGTTCTAACCAACTATCATCATCATAATATTAATAATGTTGATAAGAATGATGATGATGTTACCTTTGAAAATAATAGTGTAGAAGACTTACAATTATTTGTACAATACTTACTCATAAAATTGAAAAGGAAATTTATTATGAAATTGGATTCCCATTCAGTCTGTGATTACTCTCCTAATATAAATAATGTTGCACAGTTCTTAGAAAATGGGAGTGGGAGTTGTAAAATTAACATTTTATTTATTAATATTCCAATTTTCTTTTTCCCTCATATTAAAAAAGATGAGCCATTACATAAACAGATATTACGAGTTGTATCCAACACTCATAAAATTACTCAGCTAGTGGAAGAATATATGTCTTCAAAATACAAATCCTCACAGAAAAAATAATGTTATATGATAACGTTACAACTTGTTTTGAAAATTATGGCATTAAATGTCTCTGTAATACAAATTTTCGAATGGATTATTTTGAACAAATGACTAAACAATAATTCAAATTTTCCTTTTTTACAGTAGGAAATGTAACCACTTTTCTTGAAAGAATATATGGGAGAGACAATTTAAAACATCCGATATGGTCTTTGTCAGTACACACAACAACACCGGAAGAGTCCGTTATGGTTTTGAGAATCTTAAACGTGAAATTTTGTAATGGATGTAAGAAAGAAATAATACGAGATGGTATACCTTCGTCTTACCATACTGGATCGCTAAAAATTGTTTCAAACAATCCTCCTTCAGTTCAATATTTTGATAATACAGGACGTGAGTTGTTTCAGAGTATAAGCAAAAGTAATAATTTTGTAGCAACGGCTGCCTACTATCTCTATTGTGCATTAAGTTATGATGAGTATCCCTTATGTAATTTATATGGGAAATGTTTTTGTAATGAAAATTACCGATGGAATTATATTTTATCTGTTCTGAAGAAAAGCTTCAAACCTAAGGAGATGCCACAATCAAAAATTGAAGATGCAGTTCATTTTATATATGGAGATAAACCATACTTTTTAAACATAACAAATAAGGAAAATAATCAATATCATATTGTTATATAAAATTTAAAATTTTGATGTTTCAAAGAACGAGGTTCAATGAATATTCTTTATGATCAGGAAAAATGTTGTATTCAAGTACAATTTTTAGATGTTTATGGAAACATTTTACCAACTTCTTGGTTTAAATTATTCGATGAATATTATTATATCCAAATTGGTATTCGCAAAGTTATTACTCCCATAATGTTATTAGCATTTGTAAGTCATTATTATTATTTTGTATTTAGGGATTTTGAAGTTGGCATGTATTGTTCGTTCTTCAAATGGATTAATGATGAAAATAGTGATAATATAGATTATAATTATGATACAGAGGCAAGTAACGACTACAAAGAATATGGAAGTAGTGATTATGAAAGTAGTGATGAAATATTTGTTTAATAAAAAGAATATATATATATATTTTTTTCTGTTTTTTTTTAATTTTATTTAAAATAAATGTTTATAAAATAAATAAATAATATATAAAATGACTTTGAGTGACTTTTTGTTTGTTTTATTTTTATATAAAATATCGAATTTAACTATAAAGGGGAAAATATTATTTCTGTTTTCTTTAATTTTATCTCAAATTATAAAGTAACTATGAATATTTTAATCAAAATGTATATTTTGTTTTTTTTATTTTAAATATAAATAAAAAATTATACATAAAATTAATAATATTATATATTTAATATCGGTGATAAATAAAATTATGTATATAAAATTAACAAAACTTAAACATCAAAAATTTTATATTATATAGAAATGTTTATAAGTTTTATTTTGCAATAAAATTTGGAAAAAATATATAAATCCATAAAGAATTAATTGATTCTCTTCATTTTTTTTGCCTTAATTAAAAAATAACCAATACAAAATTTGGAGTTATAAATAAAATTTGATGTCTTATTTGGGAAACTATTCAAGATCTGATTTGCCTAATAAGCCAATGAATGGTCCACCACCGGCTGATGGTCCACCACAAGGTCCCCACTGACCACGGGCTGGTGGTCAACCCCATTTTTTTCCACAAAATATTTTTTATGGAAGAGATACCATATCTAATAAAAAAAAAAAAGAATGATGTGCTGTTACACTGCCCCTAGATATCATTCGGTTCCCAAGAGTTCGACTTAATCAAACCAGAAATGCTGCTCTTCAAATCAAGGGTCTTAAAATGTTGAATGCCGTTCCCAATCATATCAAAGACTGTACCTCTCCCAACTAGTTTAAGAAAAAAAATGTAAAGTGAGTATAATAAGAGTTTTGGTGAACTTTTGGGATTCCTGTGTCTGTGGGTGTGTGTGTGTGTGTGTGTGTGTGTCTTTGTGTCTTTGTGTGTGTGTGTGTGTGTGTGTGTCTTTGTGTGTGTGTGTGTGTGTCTTTGTGTGTGTGTGTCTTTGTGTGTGTGTGTGTGTGTGTGTGTGTGTGTGTCGTTGTGTGTGTCTTTGTGTGTGTGTGTCTTTGTGTGTGTGTGTGTCGTTGTGTGTGTGTGTGTCGTTGTGTGTGTGTGTGTCGTTGTGTGTGTGTGTGTCTTTGTTTCTTTGTGTGTGTGTGTGTGTGTGTCTTTGTGTGTCTTTGTGTGTGTGTGTGTGTGTGTGTGTGTGTGTCGTTGTGTGTGTGTGTGTCGTTGTGTGTGTGTGTGTCTTTGTGTCTTTGTGTGTGTGTGTGTGTGTGTGTCTTTGTGTGTGTGTGTGTGTGTGTGTCTTTGTGTGTCTTTGTGTGTGTAAGTGTGTGTGTCTTTGTGTGTGTGTGTCTTTGTGTGTGTGTGTGTGTGTGTCTTTGTGTGTGTCTTTGTGTGTGTGTGTGTGTCTTTGTGTGTGTGTGTGTCTTTGTGTGTGTAAGTGTGTGTGTCTTGGTGTCTTTGTGTGTGTGTGTGTGTGTGTCTTTGTGTCTTTGTGTGTGTGTGTGTGTGTGTGTGTGTGTGTGTGTCGTTGTGTGTGTGTGTGTCTTTGTGTGTGTCTTTATGTGTGTGTGTATGTGCGTGTGTCTTTGTGTGTGTGTGTGTGTATGTGCGTGTGTCTTTGTGTGTGTGTGTGTGTGTCTCCTTGTGTGTGTCTTTGTGTGTGTCTTTGTGTATGTGTGTGTGTAAGTGTGTGTGTCTTTATGTGTGTGTTTTGGGTGTGTGTTTTTTGTGTTTGAGTGTGAGTTTGTGTGTGTATATGTTTTTGTATAAAAAAAGATGAATAAAAAGGATAAACTTTCAATTAACATACAAATCGAACATATAAATAATGAGAAGTTTAACATTAAAAAAACCACTGGATTATATTATTTCCCCCTGAGATTTAATCTAACAAGACAATTATTTACAGCTGACAAATTATATTATAATAATAATATCGATGATTCTCATATTACTTTTACTTATCCAAACAATCTTAGCAGAAGTCAATTAATATATCATAAAATTTATGACATGTCAGGACTAACTGCTGATAATAAATTTGTCTGGTATGAAAGATTTTTCACGCAAATTCATAATCAAAATATTGTATATGAAGACGATGATCAGGATTTTTCACTTTCAGTTTATTCTAGAACTCATTCCCCTTTTAAATTAGAAAAAACCAAAATGATACTTTTTATCAACGAGGTTGTGTATTTAATGTTGTTTCTTTTAGATGGGGTAAGAGATATTAGATATTACCCAAAGTTTAAAACAAAGTTCATTAAGGGAGTATATTATTAATAATTGTATAAATTATCAAAAAGCATTAAAAGCAAATAAAAAAACTCTTAAAACTATTGATATGTACATTTGTATTGATGATGTAATTAAATATGATGAGCTTATCATTGATCATCTTATTAGATATTTTGAAAAAGATAAAAATTGGTCAGAAAGAAAACATATATCATTATCCACTGCATGACATATGCATTGTGAGTTATTGCAAAAATTTAGTATTATTACACAAAAAAAGATTATATCAATACCAAGACTTGCAAAATTTAATTTACAACTTTTACCCGATTATCAAATAACTAAAGTGATAGCTTATCTTCCACAACAAACAATGCATAAAAAAATATGGCATAATCAGTACAAAAATTATTATATTTATAACAATGGTATTATTATTAAAAAGAGGAAGGCGATGGAGGAGATGGAGGAGGGAGGTTTGGAGGATGTGGAGGATGAAGCGGATCAGGCGTTGGATGAGATGGAGGAGGGAGGTTTGGAGGATGTGGAGGATGAAGCGGATCAGGCGTTGGAAGATCAAGTGGATCAAGAGATGGAGGAGGTAGTGGAAGAGATTGATGATGCTGGAGAGGAAGAGGAGGAATATATTTGTTCAACATACCATGGTACACGGCTTCGGGCTGAGAGAATATGATGGAGTCTGGTGGGATGATCGGTGATCATGAGTCTACCACAAAGACACACACACACACAAACACACACACACACACACACATACACATTCTGACACACACACACACACATTCTGACACACAAAACGCATTCTCACACAGGAATCACACACACACACACATACACACACACATTCTGACACACAAAACGCATTCTCACACAGGAATCACACACATACACACACACACACACATACACACAAACATTCTGACACACAAAACACATTCTCACACAGGAATCACACACACACACACACACACACACACACAAAGACACACACACACACAAAGACACAAAGACACACACACACAAAGAGACACACACACTTACACACACACACACAAAGATACAAAGACACACACACTTACACACACAAAGAAACACAAAGACACACACACACACACACACACACAAAGACACACACACACAAAGACACACACACACACACACTTACACACACAAAGACACACACACACACACACAAAGACACACACACACACACACAAAGACACACACACACACACACACACACACACACACACACACACACACACACACACACACACACACAAAGACACAAAGACACACACACACACAAAGACACAAAGACACACACACACAAAGAGACACACACTTACACACACACACAAAGACACAAAGACACACACACAAAGACACACAAAGACACACACACACACACACAAAGACACAAAGACACACACACACACACACTTACACACACAAAGACACACACACACACACACAAAGACACACACACACACACACACACACACACACACACACACACACACACACACACACACACACAAAGACACACACAAAGACACACACACACACAAAGACACACACACACAAAGAGACACACACACTTACACACACACACAAAGACACACACAAAGACACACACACACACACACACACATTCTGACACACAAAACGCATTCTCACACAGGAATCACACACACACACACACACAAAGACACACACACACACATATTCTGACACATTAAACGTATTCTCACACAGGAATCACACACACATTCTCACAAACACACACCCAAACACATATACACACACACACACACACACAAACACACACACTCATTCTTACACACACACACACATACACACACACACACACACACACACACACACACACACACACAAAGACACACACACACACACACAAAGACACACACACACACACACACACACACACACTAGTGAAAATCCTCTCGTTGGCTCCGCCCACTTCACCCGTGATTGGTGCTCCATCAAGCCAATCACAGCAGACCGGCCGCACAGTTACCACGACTCACATACCAAACACTTAATTGTTTTAAAACAGTAAAATTAACTCTTTTTTAATACTTATTTAAAAAAGAAAGAATAGCTCATGACAGAATTGATGATAAAAGAAATTGACCATGGTCTTCAGCCTTTTATTCACATCACCCAAAGTTTGGTTGATGAAAATAAATCTTTTTTAAATACAAATAAGTATCTGACAGATTTGACAGAAAACATTAAATTGTCAAATCTTCATCACCTAGCCAAATCTTTTATTAATTCTATCAATGAAAACCTAAATTTTAAATCCCAAAATGATTTTAATAAAATTATGAAAAATATTTTGCATGGTGATGTAGAATCCCCTATTCTAAATATTATAGAAAACAAAGCTCTTAAACAACATATGTTAAAAAAATACCCATTTAAACTCTATGAAGAACACATTAACAATGTAAATAAACTTGCCCAAGATCTTGGGTTTGAAAACGAAACTCAATTTCTTGAATATTTAGAAAGTAATCCTTCACCAACTGATTCTAAATTAACTAAAATTTTTAACACTATGACCAAATGGACTGGTAAACATAAAAGTTTGATATTGAAATCTGCGATATTATTAGGTGTAGGTGTTGCTTTTCTTGAATATTTGAACAAATACAATCGGAAGAACAGTGGTTGTTTTAGATACCATGTTGGAAAAGGACATTCCCTAAAAAAAGAAGTATATTTGACCAGATTTTGTAAATTCCCTATCAATCGGGTTGATTATATTAACTATGACATACTAAATGATAATACTCATCCATTGTTCAATAAAAAAGTCTGGAACTGTCAATTTGATATTCCAAACTCTGCAGAAACCCAAAACATATTAAATTTGGGCTGTAAGGGAATATGTTGTCCCCATAACTACAATTATCTTTCACAATTTGTCAAGGGTTATGAACCTATTTCTAATTTAGAAAATAAAGAAATATTTTATATATATAAATGTGAACAGGGAACAATTTTAAGAAATATTGCCGAAATTTTAGGAGATGGTATTGGTGAAGTGATTCAAGGCATTGGGCAATCTGATATATGGCAATTTATATTGAAATCAATTAAAAATATTGGCTGGGTTATACTTTTAATTTTATTATTAATAATAATGTTAGGCCCATTGATAATGGTGATCAAATAGCGACATATGAGTGCACTAATGGGTGGTGTGGTGTATGGTGCATTGATGTAATAATATACAATATTTACTCACTGAGCTTATTTGCAAAGAAAATGTTTAACTACCATTGCAACATTCATTAACATATTTCATAAATAATTCTCGAGGTAACCCACCATATTCATATGCAATGTATATGAAGGATATACCCCAGGGGACCTCTGTTATATGTCCATCAATATTTCGTAAAATTTTCCATGATTTTAAATTTTCTTTTTCCTTTTCTAAAAAGGAAATTTTATATTGAACTTCAACACTGTAATGGGAATAAATTTCTGATGATTGTGGTAGCGGTGGTTGTGGTGGTGGTGGTGGTGGTGGTGGTGGTAGTGGTGGTGGCGGTGGTGGTGGTGGTAATTGATAAAAATATTTTGAAGGAAAATCATAAACGTAACATGAAGAAGGTGGAATTACATAAATTGAATGTGGCACTGAAGTCATATAATAAGGTACAATCATATATTGAGTTGTTTGTAATGGTATTTGTGGAATGGTTGGTTGATAATAATAATCATTTCGATGACACCCATATTCTTCACCACCACCACCACTATTCCAACTTTCAGCATCACCATTTACTCCAGCTTCCACCATGATTCCTCTCAGTATTCTGGTAAATGAATTCTCAAATTTCTTTATTATATTGATCAATATTAAAAAAATAAATAAATACTCTTAACATTTTCATAATGAAAACTATTACTGTCTCTGATATTGCAATTGCAACTTACATAGTACATCGTATATCACAACGAAAAACAATGGAGATTCTTCAACAAAGAAATGGAAGTAAGTATTTTAAAAATATTATCATTAAGAATATACCATGGAAAAATATTCCTCCCAATTTCCCCAAAGCTTTCTTAGATGAAAATCCTAACGACTTTGAAGTTAAATTCACAACGCTAGGTTGTAACATGCTAAAATGTTATTATGATGTAAAAACTGCTTGTCAGCCCGGATCTGGATCAGCTATTTTAATAAACGAACGTGAATATGCCTGTAGTGAAGCATGTTATGCTGTTCATAATGAGGTCCTTGAATTTCTTCAAGAAAGATTTGGTAATGATTTAAAATCTATTCTAAACAATACAGAAACAGACAATCATTATTTCTAGAAACCTATTCCCGTTGAAACTTGGTCGATTAATGTCAAGGAATCTAACGAAAATTATTGTGGTGTACAGTTGTCTGCACTTAAAACATTGGCTCTAAGACCTTCAAGTCGATGGAGTCCTTCTAATGAAAACGATTTACAATCTTATCAAAAGAACCCCATTGCCTATGCCAAGAATACAAATACATATCAACTGAGAAAAGCTGTTGCTGGCTTAATCGATGCTCCACCATTGACATGGAATATTCAGCAACAGAATATAAACTTTAACTCAATCTATTGTAAATTCTTTCATAAATACTACGATAGCCAGTCAGATCAATGCCATAGTCATGTCCACCGCCAGATATTAGGTTTTATATTTGGCAATCAAGTTATCAACCAATTAACCGATGGTGAATTAGTGGACTTACTTAATCCAACATCAGGAATGAGTATGATTCTTATGGATAAATTGAACAAACAAAATTATGTGGATGTTGACAGAGGTTATATTGAAACAGTTGTTCCACAGTCAATACTCGAAAAAGAACAATTTGTTGACGAAGCGGATATAGTAGTATCCTCCGAAAATGTATCATTTATTGAACAGTATACTACTACAACTACTAATTTCATAGATGTTATAATAACACGTTTAGAATCTGAGTTTTCCGATTTATTATCATTAATAAAAGATGAGGCTATTACTATAACCGAAATTGAAGTTACAACTCGAGTGCCTAAGATAATTTCAAGACTGTTAAAATATTTCTCCGAAAACATTCTCCATGATGCTCTTCAAGAATTATTATCTGTAATTATGGTAGAAGCTTCATCTTAACAAATGATTATTCAACTTTTGGCGATGATCATTCGATCATCTATGGTTGAAATGAGCATTCAATTTTCAATACGGGTTTTATCCGTTTTATCTTCGTCTTTATCCCTTGTTTTATCTGTGGGATTAGTGTTGTTACCATTAGAATTATATTTATCAATAGGTAATATTGGTGGGTACAATAATGAAATAACTCATGCTGCATTAGAAAAGCTTCGCCATAAAATAATTAATCAATTGTTAGAACAAGATATAAACTTTGGACAATATATTAAATTGAGGCCTCCACAGTCTATAACCACACCACAAATAACACCAGATATGATATATTTATCTGCCATAAATGAAATAATACGCATTTATCCCCAATGTATAAACATAATTGGTATGGATGGAACTACCACAAATTCTTTAGAAGAGAACAAGATGATTTTAAGCCTGCTTAGTCAGTTTGATGTAAACAGCCTTGGTCAAGCAATTACTCACAAGATTAATTCTAAAACCTATGATAGAGATTCTAAAGTGATAGATATGAGTAATTATATCATTAATGAAGCTAAATATAAACATTATCCCATTCAAACTGCAGATTTGGAATTACAAGAAGTAGAAAATTTAATTTCAAATTCTAAAAGGGATATATTAATTTTATGTTTAGCTTTGATATTTTTAATTGTCAGTCTGTTCCTCTTTCTCTTCAAGAAGCAACTTTATTCTTTTTATACACTAGGCATAAGTAATTGTTTTTATATATATTGGTCTCTTTCTACAGCTTGGTTAAATTAAAATCCATAATAAATATTATATGAGTGTGTGTGTGTGTGTGTCTGTGTATGTGTGTGCATCCGGTGGTATTCTGAGGCCCCCCAAATAACAACTTGGACCATTTTTATATAAAGAGCTTCACACCAACAGAGAGATCAGACAAGACTCAATTCGTCTCGTTGATAGAGCCGGTGCCTGTCTGGGTGTACGTCTTTATGCTGAGTCCAGTCCCATTCCCTTTTTTAATTCTACTAACTCCAAAGGTTTTAATGAGTAAATGTCCTCCATTGTACAAGGTGAATACATGCTTGTCATATGTGGCAAAGACCTCGATCCCCTTCACATATTAAACATATGGAATGGTATCCGTATGGATAGTTCCCTTCCCAAAATTAGCATGTCATTGTTCACTCTGAACAAAATCGACCCAAATGAGTTTCCCTTAACTCAATCTACCCCAGACCTTTCCCCCCCCAAAAAAAAACACCAACATCAAAAAGACATCATCAGATGATAATGATCTTAACCCACCCTTCAAGAAAAGAAAGAAAAATGCCATCAGAAGTAGGTTTGGAATGGTGAACCGAGACGATGAAGATTCATCTGAAGATTCATCTGAAGATTCATCTGAAGAATCATCTGAAGATTCATCTGAAGATTCCTCCTCGGAATCCTCTGACGAGGGGTCCCTCTCATTGATCAAGTAAGTAATGACATTTCACATAAATATTGGTGTTGGCGTTATGGTGTGTTAACTCAATGGCTCCCTGAAGTCCATTGGGCCAAATATTATATACAGTATCGGATAACATAATACTCGCCGGAGCTTCGAGACCTGAGCTCTTCGTCGCTGGCCACTAGATTGTCCTCAATGAATAAAAAGGATGTGATAGCTCCTTACTCCCTCAGTCTACCTCGTAGTTCACGCCCAGTGACAACATGTGTTTAAATCCTTGAAGAAATCCATTCAGTATAGTGAGTGAAGTCGTATTCTCGTCGTTCCTTCTTAAGGGTTATAGTATTAATTTGTTTTTGTTTTTTGTTTTTTGTTTTTTGTGTGTGTGTAATTTTTGTAATTTTTTTGATGAATAATTGTCTAAAATTGAATTTTATGGAATGCCTAGGGATGTAAAAATTACAATGTAAAATTTACCAGCAATGAATATTGTTTCTCAATTATCATAGTTTGTTTCTTTTTTATAGTTTGGATGTTTATAGACTAATTTAATAATGGTCTGATTGTAACAACCTAAAAAAATTTCAGGACCTCAGTACTAAGCGGCTCATCAATCATCTGAACATGGCGCATGTTGGACCTGACACACAGTCCTCTTCCAACCCAGACAATAAAATCACACCACAAAGAAACTGTCACTCAGGCAGTTGTCTAGAGGCTGGGTTTGTGCCCCGGGGCAGTGACAATGGACAACAGCAACCATCTCAACATAACATTTCTCAGTCCCAACATACTCAAGGGCACATCAAAGATGTCGCTGGTGGATGCCATGAAGGCATGGACGATGGGGCAATGGGCGAGACGAAGGGACAAAAAGTGTGTGAATGTGGCACTGTGGGGGGGGAGGCTCTCATCTCCTGGCGATGCCCACATCAACACACTCTTGAGTGGTTAGATGAACAATTCCATCAACAACAACAAAAAATACAGCAACAACATCAAAAAAATAACATTTTGGGGAGTAGGGATGATGAAAGAGATGCAGATTCTGCCCAGACCACTAGTAATGGAAAGAAGGTTCGTTCTCCACGTTTCAGTGACTATTGTGAGGGTCAGTCAGCTCCATCCAACACTCAGGCTAATCCCAAGGTTGTAAGCATTGACTCGTCGTTTTACCAGTTCCTGAAGTTGGCACCCCCCGGTTTAGCCTACTACCCTCCTCTTAACAATGATCATGCAATGACAGCAGATGGAAATGAGATTGATGATGTACAACCGATCGATCTCTCCCTTAAATCTAAATCATCAGCATCGCCAAAACTAACCTCTGTACAGTCAGCTCCATCCAACACTCAGGCTAATCCCAAGGTTGTAAGCATTGACTCGTCGTTTCTTAACAATGATCATGCAATGAGAGCAGATGGAAATGAGGTTGATGATGTACAACCGATCGATCTCTCCCTTAAATCTAAACCATCAGCATCGCCAAAACTAACCTCTGTACAGTCAGCTCCATCCAACACTCAGGCTAAGTCCCTGAAGTTGGCACCCCCCGGTTTAGCCTACTACTCTGCTCTTAACAATGGTCATGCAATGAGAGCAGATGGAAATGAGGTTGATGATGACGAACACAGATTCATATGTGATATTTGCCAAAAAGTATATAAGCGAAAAGAAGCCTTAACAGAACACCGTCGACTCCATACAGGGGAGAAGCCTTTTGAATGTGACAAGTGTTTCAAGAGGTTCTCTTACAGGGGTTCCCATTCTAGACATAAACAGAAACACTGTCCAGTTTTACACTGTTTTACTTTCTTCAAGTTCATCCAGGAGTTCTCGTCTAATAACAATTTTAAGGGACCTATTTGATAAGTCCCATCATAAGATTAATTTCATATATTCTATCTCGTTTAATTCTTTCCGCATGTTGAGAACTTTGTATAGGACGCTTCATTTTGTATTTTTTCCAGTCTATCAATACTTTTGTCATTCTGTAGGACCAAAGCTGGTACATGATAGTCTATCAGAGACCTTTATACGCTAAATACATCATTCTTACTATTCTAATATTAACACCATATTTCGGGCTGTACCCCACTACAGTTCTGAGAGCCTTGAGTCTGTCTCTACATTGTTGATGTAACTTATTGATTGCAGTTGAGGTACAAGGGACAGAGACTCCAAGGTATTTGAAAGAAGAGACATAGTCTATTGGTATGTCCCATCACTTAACCTATTTTCACTAATTGTAATATTTTTGGTATAAAAATTAGTACTTGCAAACTCAAAATATATGCAATAAGTCCTAAATCAGGCTTAATATATAAGATCAACGAAAAATGTTGTTTTTAATATAAATTATTGTTTTTAATATAAATTATAAAAATCAATGTGTTTTCATAATAATAAATATCCCATTGGAAACTGGAAACAATTTCAATATTGAAGAGTTGGTTAGGTACTGTTACTAAAAGTATAATAGACTCAAAAGCTACACGAAAAACAACGTAGAAATAAATCACCATCGGAATCTTTCACGCAATCCCAAAAGGAATTAAATTTGGTTACAGATTCATTAATTAAAATGGGGGATTGGTAAACCCCACCGGAAGAAGATGGTTCCCTCCTCCCAATCTTGCAGTAACCATAAAATTTATTTCGTGTGTGACGATAATCTCCTTCAAGAGATTGAGCCTGCTCTTCCCTCCAAAATTACGTCTTCACAATTATATAAAAAGACTATGGAAGAAATGTCCAACAACGACAACAACACCAGCAAGGCTTGCAAGGGTGAGCAGAAACGTATGCAGCCCGCCACCTGTTCGGACCCAAATCACCAAACTACCCGTTGATCGCTACGGCTCCGCTGATTGGTCGCCGGTCTGGCTGCACCTGCACTCGCCCCCCAATACTACCCGATGTCTGGGGTCGCCCCAACATCAGTCTTCAGAATGTTCCGTGCTTTCGTAGCCAGCACACCTCCCAGCTAGACTCTAGAGTGTACTGAGAGAGGTGGTGGCTTTAAGCCAATATTCCAGCACCTCCCACTTACTGTTGTATTGCACTTCTTGTTATTTTGCCTTAACGTAACTTTTCATTGTGTCATTTAAGTATTCTTATTATTTTGATTCATTGATTTTATTATAAGAATTTGTTTGTGCATTATTTTCATGTTTTGATTTATTTAACGTAATTAAAATTTCATTGTTAAAGTTTTACTTGTGTTTTGTGTCTTCTCCTTACCTTACCACAGACGAAGTTCCAGTTTTTCTATTTTTTTTTATAACTATGTGACGAGGCCATACCCCTAGCCTTAAACAGCCGAACACCAACGCGTTACCGTCACAAGTTATATGGGGCCTGTCCGGGAGCTTCACTCAGGTACTGGTGCCAAGTGGTAATTTATGGTAAGCGTATTTAACTCTGTTAACGTAGCTTTACTATTTTTCATTCAATTTCATTTTTTATAAGGTGCGGTGTATTGTGCATTACGAGAGTAACATATAGTGAAGGTGAGACAACTTTGGATTACGTGGTGACTGTAGGCCTCAGTCATACTCTTAATTGGTCATCTCTCCCTCCATGTTATTACTCGTATTTACCATCTATGTCCCTTGAATATTTCTCATTCTGACAGATCATCATATTGGTACCCTGGTACTGTGGTCTGCCCCGGGTCAAGAGTACCCAATCTTCTGCAATCTGACTGTAGGAGGACAAAGAGGGCCATAGTTCCTCTAGCTCGAACTTTAGTTGCTGAATTGGGACCTCAGCAGCAGTTCTCGTCACCAGTTGACACCTCGCACCCCTACACGTCAGTCAGAGATGATGATACATACAACGGTAGGGAATTAGCTTATTTTTTCAGAGCACAAAAGTTCGCTAATTCTGTAAGTATCATATTAAATTCAGTGGGAAAAACTTGCTTTATGTCCTATAGAGACTTGGCAAGGTATGCCTACATCCTTGGACTACCAATTTTACTTTTGAAGCATTTAACTGTTTCATTTGTTTTCGAAACTTTGTTTCATTTGTTAGTAGGATTTTCTTGCCCTTATTCTCTTACATGAGTACCGGGTACAAGATTTCCTGCGCCCTTGATTTAATTTAATCATTTAATATCTTTCACTTAACGTTAATTGTTAAAGATCACACAGGATAGGTACCAGTTGCCACGTTGTCCTGTTTCTGACATTTCATTATTGAACATTCGTGTACCTTTATTTGCTAATTTCACCATGTTTCGTCTCCAAACTTTCCGTGCAAATCCAGCAGGTGAAATAGGGACTTTAAGTCGTGCCAAGAGGACTGAACTACAAACTCTTGCACATGAGTATCAACTAGAAGTTCCCTACCAAGCCAACAAAAATGACCTACACAACCTGTTGCTGGATTACTATTTAGAGCAAGGTAAGATAGACTCTGAAACTCATGAAACTTACTATATTGCAGATAAAACTGATTTGGCAACGCTGAAACTCAAACTAGAGCTGGCCAAGATTGAACGTGAGCAGCAAAGGGAAGCCCGCGAACAGCAAAGGGAAGCAGCTGACATACGAAGGGAAGAGATCGCCCTCAAGGAACGTGAGTTTGCAATGCTCCGTGAACGTGAACGCTTACAGCTTGAAACCAAACAACGCGAGTTGGAAATACAACGCGAACATGACAAGCAACAAGCGACTCTGGCTCTTGAGTGTCGTCAACGGGAATACACGTTGGAAACTTCACACCTCGCTCAACGCCAGCAAGCTACTGCCAATCTTCCCGTCAGTTTTAATATATCACATGCAAGTAAGTTAATGCCATCCTTTGTAGAAGCAGAAGTTGATGTGTTCTTTACCACCTTTGAAACCCTTGCTAATCAACTCAGTTGGCCTGTCGACCAATGGGCAACACTTCTCAGAGTCCATCTTACAGGTAGAGCTGCAGTCACACTCAGTACTTTGGCGTCTGAGAATGACTACTACACTTTGAAACAAGCAGTGTTGGACGCCTACCTCCTCTCTACTGAAAGTTATAGAAGGAAATTCCGTGACCACCTGAAGGCAAGTACCACTACCTTCCTCGAGTTTGCTAACACGAAACGGAGGTATTTCATGAAATGGCTAGAAGCAGCACATGTCTCTACTTTTACAGAACTCGTCAACCTGATGCTTGTTGAAGAATTCTTGAGACGTGTGCCGCCTCCTGTCCGCCTCTACTTAGCAGATAAAGAAGAAACCGACTACCTGAAGTGTGCTAAGTCGGCTGACACTTACAGCCTCATCCACCGGCTGACACCTGAACCATCCTCCAGTAAGAAGTCGTGGTACAGTTACGAGAAGGTGAGCCCCGATCAAGCTGGTTCACAACTGTACTGCAAGTATTGTAGACTCTATGGACATACCATAGACAAGTGTGGTAAGTCTCAATACAAGGGAACCACTGACCAACAACGACCCAAACCAACTCCTCCTAAGTCCGGTAAGCCTGTGATGAATGTTGGTGTTGATGTTAATGATCTTTCTCTTTCAGTAACCACCTGTATACTGGAACTGTCTCTGCCAACGGTTCAAATCCGGAGGGACGTTTCAAATTGAAGATCTTGAGGGACACAGCGGCTCTACAATCGATCATCTTGAAGTCGGCTGTGCCCAACATAGTCTACACCGGGGAAACGGTCTTCATCACTGACCTCACTGCTACCACTCCATACCCTCTCGCCAGAGTCCACCTGAATTGTCCCTACGTGAACGGGGAAGTCCAAGTCGCCGTCAGGGAAAAGCCTTTTCCCATGCCTGGAGTGCAACTTCTCCTAGGCAACGACTTGGCAGAAGACCTGCAACCGACCAACCTGATCGTCATGGACAAACCCCAGGTGTGTAACTCTGTGCCAAGTAACCCTATTCTTGAGTATGTTCCAGCAGAGGTTCAAGAGAGTGATGAAGTTTCTCCTCCGGTTCTCATGACCACCCGTGCACAAGCCGCACGTCCACAGCCAGCTGACTCTACTGCTACCGCTGTCCCTCAAGACCCTCAGAAACTACCCCCGCATCTGACCAAGTTGGAGTTCCGTAAGTTGCAGAGGGAAGATCTTACTTTAACACCATTGTTTTTCCAGGCTGAGACTCAACCCGACAGTATTCCTGGGTTCTTCCTAGAGAACGACTTGCTCTACCGCCGATATAGACCCAGTAAACTGAAGGAGGAGGACGATTGGGCCAACACCGAACAACTTGTGATTCCCACCAGCCTGCGGCCCACTATTCTACACCTGGCCCACGGATCATTCTCCCACTACGGCTTCAACAAGACTTACCATGGGATTCGTCAAGACTACTACTGGCCAGGTATGGTAAATAACGTCAAACAGTACGTAAAACAGTGTCATACATGTCAGATGGCAGGCAAACCGAACGTCTCCATTCCCAGAGCACCACTGATTCCCATACAGGTGCCTGCGGAACCTTTCCACAGACTCATAATAGACTGTGTTGGTCCTTACCTCGGACCAGTTCAGGTAACGCCTACATCCTAACCATCCTGTGTCCTACCACCAGATTTCCCATAGCAGTTCCAGTGAAGAACATCACGGCTGCTACGGTTATCAAACATCTACTGAAGATCTTCACTCAATACGGATTTCCCAGGGAGATTCAAAGTGACTGTGGCACCAACTTCACCAGTGATCTCTTCAAAAGAACACTGGAGGAGTTCAACATCAAACAGGTATTATCCAGCCCTATCATCCTGCTTCACAGGGTTCTCTTGAACGTAGTCATCAGACCATCAAAGCACTCTTGAAAAAGTTTTGTAGTGAAACCTCAAAGGATTGGGATAAGCAGATTGACCTAATAATGTGTATTTTCAGAAGTCTCCCCAATGAGTCCCTAGGAGTATCTCCTTATGAGATGCTCTACGGCCGTAAGTGCCGTACTCCCCTTAAGGCTTTCAAAGACTCTCTCAGAGATGCCACCTTCAGTGAGCATCAGAATGTGCCCCAGTTTCTTCAAAACCTTCAGCACATTCTAGAGAGAGTCCACCGCTTTGCCCATGATAATCTATTGAAAGCCCAGGTGAGAATGAAGACTCATTACGACCAGACCAGCAAAGTAAGAAAATTCAAGCCGGGAGACTTCGTCCTTGCTTATTTCCCTATCCCAGGTTCACCTTTACAAAACAGATTTTCAGGACCCTACTGCGTCAAAGAGTGCAGGAATAATAATAATTATGTGATAGAGACTCCAGATAGGCGGCGGAAGACCCAGCTGTGCCACGTCAACCTCCTGAAGCAATATAATGGTACTCCTCCCACTGTCTTGATTAATTGTTCTACCTTCACAGAACCCTACATCCACAGTGAGACCACCCCGGCTTCTTCTCCCGAAAGCACTGACAAGGAGTCGGCGCTTTCTAATTCCAAAATCCTTAATGATCTTCCCAAATGCTTTCAGGATAATAATCGTGCTCCTATGCCCTCTTCTAATTCCACTCTCACCTCGTCAGATAAGCCCTTCATCCTCCATGTCGACGCCAATGGTACCGACGTGGGTGGTGTCGTGATGCAGCAACGAGGCGAGAAGAATACACCTGTCAGCGACTACTGCTACAAGGATCTACGGAACAATTGGCAAGGAGCTACTCTTCCTCATCCTGAAGCTTCAGCACTTCACTCCACACCTGAAAAGTGCTCGGTCCACCATCAATACGGACCACACCACCCTACACCTCCTGCAGCACGCCCACTTCTCATCTCAACGTCTTCTACTATGGGCTTGCTACCTGCAGAAATTCAACCTGGAGACACGCTATACCAAGAGTCCTGACAACATCTTAGCCCATGATCTCTCCAGAGTTTATGAAGTAGAAGCAACTCCATCCATTACTCCACCACATAACGACGTACTTCTTCCAGAACCGCAGGCTTCGGGGGAGAGTTGTGACGATAATCTCCTTCAAGAGATTGAGCCTGCTCTTCCCTCCAAAATTACGTCTTCACAATTATATAAAAAGACTATGGAAGAAATGTCCAACAACGACAACAACACCAGCAAGGCTTGCAAGGGTGAGCAGAAACGTATGCAGCCGCCACCTGTTCGGACCCAAATCACCAAACTACCCGTTGATCGCTACGGCTCCGCTGATTGGTCGCCGGTCTGGCTGCACCTGCACTCGCCCCCCAATACTACCCGATGTCTGGGGTCGCCCCAACATCAGTCTTCAGAATGTTCCGTGCTTTCGTAGCCAGCACACCTCCCAGCTAGACTCTAGAGTGTACTGAGAGAGGTGGTGGCTTTAAGCCAATATTCCAGCACCTCCCACTTACTGTTGTATTGCACTTCTTGTTATTTTGCCTTAACGTAACTTTTCATTGTGTCATTTAAGTATTCTTATTATTTTGATTCATTGATTTTATTATAAGAATTTGTTTGTGCATTATTTTCATGTTTTGATTATTTAACGTAATTAAAATTTCATTGTTAAAGTTTTACTTGTGTTTTGTGTCTTCTCCTTACCTTACCACAGACGAAGTTCCAGTTTTTCTATTTTTTTTTATAACTATGTGACGAGGCCATACCCCTAGCCTTAAACAGCCGAACACCAACGCGTTACCGTCACACGTGTCATAATACAGTATGAAGGATCAGACTCTTATAATCAGTGAAAATTTTGATGAACCTAGTGGGTGTAGCTAGTGTGTGTAGCTGTTGGGTGTGGCTTGTGTGTGTGGCTGTTGTGTTTAGCTAGTGTATGTAGTTAGCTGTTGGGTGTAGCTAGTGGGTGTAGCTAGTGTGTGTGGCTGTTGTGTTTTGTAGCTAGCTGTTGGGTGTAGCTAGTGGGTGTAGCTAGTGTGTGTAGCTGTTTGGGTGTGACTTGTGTGTGTGGCTGTTGTGTTTTGTAGCTAGCTGTGGGTGTAGCTAGCTGTTGGGTGTAGCTAGTGTGTGTAGCTGTTGGGTGTGGCTTGTGTGTGTGTGTGTGTGTGTGTGTGTGTGTGTGTGTGGCTGTTGTGTTTAGCTAGTGTATGTAGCTAGCTGTTTGGGGTGTAGCTAGTGGGTGTAGCTAGTGTGTGTAGCTGTTGGGTGTGACTTGTGTGTGTGGCTGTTGTGTTTTGTAGCTAGCTGTTGGGTGTAGCTAGCTGTTGGGTGTAGCTAGTGGGTGTAGCTAGTGTGTGTAGCTGTTGGGTGTGGCTTGTGTGTTTGTGTGTGTATGTGTGTGTGTTT
>NW_027189150.1:1729375-1731875 GCF_040958095.1 Procambarus clarkii | reverse complement strand
GGAAATAAACGAGGCTCAGTTTGATGATGAGATGGATAAACATCTACCACATTGTGATAAGAACTATTACAGCAGTCCCAAAAATATGGAAGAGGATGCTGCATTGTTGATGTGGGTCGATCACAAAACATCAAACTCAGGTATACAACTTTGGTGGATAACAGTAACTCCTCCTCTACCTACAATAAAGTTTGTGGAATGAACTATGGTGCTGGACCATATGGAGACGTTAAGGTGGAAAAGACTGAGTGTGAAAATTACTTAGTCGAGAGACTTGTTACACAGATCATCCATTTGGAGTCAAAAGGGAGGCCGAAGGTAATGGAAAGCTAAGTTACGAGACCTTTGGGAAGTTGATGGTTCACTTCAAACGAGCCATCAGGGACAACATCAACACAGACTGGAGAAAAATGAGGAAGGCCTGCCTATCCGGACTGTTCCATGAAACGTCCACAGATGAAAATCCATTACACCATTTCTGTCCTGAAGGCAAAAATTCTTGGTGTTTTTACCAACACGATCTTGCAAATAAAAAGATCCCACGAACACACAAGACCATGAATATCCCACAATCGAATGAGGACGAATTTGAAATCCAAAAGATCTACTTCAAGTTCTACGATGATCTTATCTCGGAGGAAAACATGAAAAGTGTCTGAAGGGAAAGCCAAATGAGTCTCTACACAACCGAGTTTGGAATAGCGTCCCCAAAGACAGATCTGTAAGTCGTTCAATGGTTGAGTTCAGCATGGCAGTGACGGCCATCAACCACAATGCCGAGTCTCTGGGCAGTCTTACTGGTATACCTCAGCATGATATTACTATCTTGATGATGATGTCACCTTGAGGAACTATATTTCGGACCAATTATAAAATAGTTAGTATAAAATTAGTTGAATAATAAAAGTTTTGTATTTTTTGTCTTCCTTTTTACTATACAACTAGTTAAAAAATATTGGTTGATATTGAACAACTTTTCTGAAACAGAGGTATGCCCTAATATGTCCCCACTACAATGCAACCTTCGTTAGTAGGCTGAGAAGTGCGTTCTGGCTACTAGACATGAAAACGTGACTTATTATGTAAATCGGGCCTTGTATAGTAGACTGAGAAGTGAGCTCTGGCTACTAGGTACGACATATAATATATATATATATATATATATATATATATTTTGGTAGCAGTCTTTCCTGTAGACATATATTATTAAATATGACCGAAAAAGTAAGATTAATAATTCTAACACGAATTTTCTCAATCTTTCGTACATTACGCTTCACTGTTGGAGGTAAATCAAAAATCACTTCTCCAAATTCATTTTTATTTCTAGTCTGACGCGACACGGGCGCGTTTCGTAAACTTATTACATTTTCAAAGACTTCACAAATACACAACTGATTAGAACTTACGTATCTCTGATTTTATATCTACATTTGAGTGAGGTGGGAGGGGTGATGTGGCATTAACACAAGACAGAACAAGAGGGGATATTAATAGGGTATTAAAAGTATCAACACAAGACAGAACAGAAAGAATGGGTATTGAATAGAAGTGTTTGTAGAAAGCCTATTGGTCCATATTTCTTGATGCTTCTATATTGGAGCGGAGTCTTGAGGTGGGTAGAATATAGTTGTGCAATAATTGGCTGTTGATTGCTGGTGTTGACTTCTTGATGTGTAGTGCCTCGCAAACGTCAAGCCGCCTGCTATCGCTGTATCTATCGATGATTTCTGTGTTGTTTACTAGGATTTCTCTGGCGATGGTTTGGTTATGGGAAGAGATTATATGTTCCTTAATGGAGCCCTGTTGCTTATGCATCGTTAAACGCCTAGAAAGAGATGTTGTTGTCTTGCCTATATACTGGGTTTTTTGGAGCTTACAGTCCCCAAGTGGGCATTTGAAGGCATAGACGACGTTAGTCTCTTTTAAAGCGTTCTGTTTTTGTCTGGAGAGTTTCTCATGAGTAGGCTAGCCGTTTTTCTGTTTTTTTTACTATATTTACTATAAAATATACTATAAAATACGATTTACTATAAAACCAGAAAAACGGCCAGCCTACTCATGAGAAACTCTCCAGACACAAAACAGAACGCTTTAAAGAGACTAACGTCGTCTATGCCTTCAAATGGCCACTTGGGGACTGTAAGCTCCAAAAAAACCAGTATATAGGCAAGACAACAACATCTCTTTCTAGGCGTATAACGATGCATAAGCAACAGGGCTCCATTAAGGAACATATAATCTCTTCCCATAACCAAACCATCGCCAGAGAAGAAATCCTAGTAAACAAACAGAAATCATCGATAGATACAGCGATAGCAGGCGGCTTGACGTTTGCGAGGCACTACACATCAAGAAGTCAACACCAGCATCAACAGCCAATTATTGCACAACTATATTCTACCCACCTCAAGACTCCGCTCCAATATAGAAGCATCAAGAAATATGGACCAATAGGCTTTCTACAAACACTTCTATTCAATACCCATTCTTTCTGTTC
>NW_027189150.1:1703967-1728875 GCF_040958095.1 Procambarus clarkii | reverse complement strand
GGAACTTGTGTTAATCTCCTTTCCCATACTACTCCTTTATATAGCTATCAAACAAATATATATCATTATTATTTTTTATTTATAGACAGGTACACTATTTTCGGGTAATCATTATTTGTTCATGTTGTAATTTATGGAAAACAATTGACACTCTTTTTTTTTTGGGGGGGGGGGGTAAAGTATTAGATATATATATAGAGAGAAGCTATATCCTAACTTATTGTATATGATTTTGGTGGAGGGTGACGACCACTATCATTGTCCATGATTAGAGGTAATCACACACAGGAGCCTAATGTAGAAAGATGTAACCAGAATGAAGCTAATATTGCCGAAGTTTCACTGAAAGGAGAGAGCGTGGAGAATAAGGCGGAGAGTTTAGCCAAGTATATTGTGTTTCACTGATGGAGAAGACAAAGGCGACAACTAATGATAAAGTTGAGAAACACTCCTCATGATGTATCAAGACGATGGTGCACAGTCACGAAAAACAATTTAAGGGAATATTTAAAAAATTGTGACATTACTCATGACACTGGATATGTGACATTTGTTGAAGTTTTCAATGAACTATTTGAAGGTGAAAAGATGGCTATTACTTGGGGCAGGATAATTGCACTATATGCTTTTGGTGGACAGATGGCTTTGTATTGCAAAGACCAAAATATGGAGGACTTGAGCGAAAAAATAGTAACATTTATGAGCAAATATGCCAGTTTAATATTGGCACCATTTGTTACGACGGCTGGTGGATGGATAAAATATGTGAAGAATTTCCAGCAGAAGAAGGTGATACGTTGCTGGTTTAGATATCATTGTCCCTGCAGGTGTATAAAGCCTCTCTCTCTCTCTCTCTCTCTCTCTCTCTTTCTCTCTCTCTCTCTCTCTCTCTCTCTCTCTCTCTCTCTCTCTCTCTCTCTCTCTCTCTCTCTCTCTCTCTCTCCTCTCTCTCTTTCTCTCTTTCTCTCTATCTCTCTCCTCTCTCTCTCTCTCTCTCATTCTCTCTTTTTCCTCATCCACAATAACTTGAACTTCCCCAAAGTCAGATAGAAGAAAATTATAAATTGAAAATTATTGGCTACATGGCCATGTATGATATATAAGACAACCCTCAACCTTATATTCCTTATATTAGTTCTCCACTGTGAAGGGAAGAGACCTCGCTTGGAGTTCGTATATATATACTATATATTGTAAAAGTGTAAAAAGTATTATTAAAACATATAGTTTTTCATTTCAACAGATATCATTAATCTTTATGGACACTCAGAGTTTCAGTGCTGGAATAGAAACTTTTCTACAAATGGGGGAACAGGAACCTCTAGTCATGGATGAGGTAAAAAAAAAAAAAAAAAAAAAAAAAAAAACTCTATATCATCAATCTGAGACTACTCATTACAAATTTTCATAAGATTGTGATTTGTCATAAAATTGTGATTTTTTATTTTTTTTGTCATCTTATAAGGTAAATGTGGTACGATTTGATATGAGATTACAATTCGAGGGGGACAGCAAGGACCAACACTCCCGAGGCACAGAACATCGGCGTAGCAAAGACCAACACTCTCGAGGCACAGAGCGACAGCGCAGCAAAGACCAACACTCCCGAGGCACAAAGCGACAACACTCCCGAGGCACAGAGCGACAGCGCAGCAGGCGCAGCAAAGACCACACTCCCGAGGCACAGAGCGACAACACTCCCGAGGCACAGAGCGACAGCGCAGCAGGCGCAGCAAAGACCAACACTCCCGAGGCACAGAGCGACAGCGCAGCAGGCGCAGTAAAGACCAACACTCCCGAGGCATAGAGCGACAGCGCAGCAGACGCAGCAAAGACCAGCACTCCCGAGGCGGAGAATGGAGGCGCAGTAAAGACCAGCACTCCCGAGGCGGAGAATGGAGGCGCAGTAAAGACCAGCACTCCCGAGGCAAAGACCAGCACTCCCGAGGCGGAGAATGGAGGCGCAGTAAAGACCAGCACTCCCGAGGCAAAGACCAGCACTCCCGAGGCAAAGACCAGCACTCTCGAGGTGGAGAATGGAGGCTCAGTAAAGACTGTCACCTCCTTGAGTTATCACAGAGTAGCGGCGCTCCAAAGACCAACTTCAATCATACTGCTCTTACACCACCACCTGTGCTGACCTGATGCTAGGAGAAAGAGGAAGGGTTGAATTGTACTTACCTCAGTACACGCATGAGGTTTCAGCAGGTGAACACCTTTCTGTTGTAGTTCTGAAATAATTTTAAAAATAATATAATCACATGATATGACTCCTTTTGAATTTTAATTTATTCCTAGATATTATTTTCACTCTTAAGGTTTTCTTTATAGTTAAAAATGAATAATAATAATAATAATAATAATAATAATAATAATAATAATAATAATAATAATAATAGCCTCTTTAAAAAAAGAGAAAGAGGAAAAAGAAAAAATTGAAAATTTTGTCTCAATGGCATATTTTCCATCAAAAGGAGGAATTTACAGTCCCAGTGAAAATGAAGAATCTAATAATAAAATTAGAAAAAACAAAACAGCTACAACAACAGCAACAGAATCTAAACCAACACCAACACCAACACCAAAAACAACTAGTGAAAGAAAAAGTGAACAAAATCGAAGAAAATCTCAACAACAACAACAACAACGTCGATACCGCATACCATTTGTCAAAACAGCAGGTGGACTCTTACCCTCTAGTGACGCATATCGTGTAAACCGAGATGGTCACATTAAAAACGAGAAAAATCACTTAATTGGGATGTTTATATTGATGATTATGATTTAGAGGAAAGAACGCGAATAGCTAGAGTTGAAAGACGTTTACAGTATATTGAGGAGTGTTTAGGTAAGAGTAACATCATTAAAGCTGAACCAATAACAGCTTTAATTTATACACATGAAAGTGCTCAATTTATTATAAATAAAGTTTATCATAACTGGATTAGATTTATGGGACATGTGGCTCAGCAACTTATGTCTAGAACAATTGAAAATTTGTTTGGAGCTGCTGATCAATATTTGTTTGAGGGTTGGTTTGAAATTCAAAAAAATTTAAGATCACCCCCACTAAATTATCATTTTATCGACTATAAGGAAAATGTATTAGAAGTAAATAAGGAAATTTTGAATTTGGCGTTAGAAGGTGATAGAGATCAAAATGGTAAACTCCTCTATCCTCAAGATTGTGAGTATATTAATCTTTATTTGGACAATACTACTAATAATGTGCATATTTTTTATTCATAAATGAATTAATAAACATATATAAAACAAAAACGGATGATGATAAAAATTATATAAACAAGGATAATGATCGGTCTCTTGTAAGTGGCCTAGATGCTTATAGTTTGGTTATGCCTGGAGCTGATAAACGATATAAGGTGTTAGGTTCCCATCGTATTTTATATAATACATTTGTAAATATGTCTAATGGAGAAATGTTCAACACTAGTCTAAATGGAATGGGAATGTCAGCTCTTAACGTCTGTGTTATTATTGTTCATGCCATGATTCATTTAAAATGTTTACTTGATAAAAATATACTTCCCACTGAGAAAATGCGACACTCTAACAAACATTTCATTGAAGAAATAATAAAACATGTTCCTTCCACATTATTCGGGCATCCCATGTTACCAATTGTTACCTTCAAAGACCAATAAAAAAACAATTTAATAACAATTTAATTAATTTTAAAAAATAAGAAAACAATGTCGTGGAATATGACTACAAAGCCACTTTTATCATATTTTCCTTCTGATATAACTAGTGATACTAATGTAATTATTACAACTAGTGACACTACGTCAACAACAACAACAACAACAACTACATCCACTGCAACATCTACAATTACTACTGATATATTGTCACCAATAAACAATGATGACAATAGTAATAATAATAATAATGATGATAATATTAATAATTATTTTAACAGTAAACAAATGTTAGATACTGAAGATTTTACTCAAGATATGTTTTTTATAAATATGTACGATATCTTAACGAGGGAAAAAAGAGCACCAGCTCATCTTGTTTTTGATTTCGATAATACATTAGCCATATATGATGAACAACAACATTTACAACTGAATTTGTCAGATAGTTTTCCCTCAGTATATACACGGCCATTTTTATATGAGATGTTAGATTATATGAAAGCCACCAACAAACACAATATTCTTATTTTATGGACAGCAGGAAAACGATCATATATTCAAAATGTTTTAACTTTATTGAACATGTGTCAATATTTTACACATATTTTAACGTATTATGACTGTGTTTTATCTAAAAATAAATATGGTGTTAGTAAGTCATATAAATATATTGTCAATAAATACCCTAAATATTCAGATATGAGAGCCATACTGATAGATAACTGGGCTGTTTATAATGCTTTGGGAAGGAAAAGAAAGAGTTATAAGACAAATTATGATGATGGAATAGTCAAACAGCAATACAGTCGACTCATATCTATCAAACCTTATACCATATATGACGTGGTGAAAGAATTTGGGGCTTTCAATATACCCCCTCATCAAATAAATGATATTGATATGTTTATTCGTTCTAAAGGCTTAAACGGCAAAACCAATAATAATTATAATCATAATAATGGAACAGATTCATCCACACCAGGAAAATTAGACCAGTACCCATCATATGGGGACACAGCTCTCTTATCCTTAATATGTTTCTGTGAAAGAGAAATCTTTGGGATAGTAGCAACTCCGACTATACAAAACAAAAGAAGTATAAACAGTGACTACTATATTATTATGCTTGAAAACGATCAGTTATCATTGATAAATAGAAACAAGGTAGAAAATAGTAATATGATCAGAAGTAGACAATGCCGTCCCCTTATATGGATACAAATTTCAACTTAATGATGGTAGTACTATTAATATCTATTTTATATTTCTATAAGTTTGATTAAGTAAGTACTCGTGGGATTATGCCTGAAAGCTTCTAAGGCAGAATCCCGGCTGGAGAAGCAACAATATGGTGTTCAGCTGACATTGGAATGGTCAAAGAGCGATTGGTTTGTAACCCTATGACTCAATGATCGTTAGTCATCTTGTGTTAATTCATCATCATCATCATCATTCATTCCATACGTTTTTATTTCGGATATGATTTTTTCTATTAATTCAAGTTGGTTATTTAACATTAATTCTTGTTCATGTATAGTGTCAATAGTTGAAAGGTTAACCCTTTTCCATAATTCATTTTTACTTTCCTCTGTTTTTCTGTAAATTTCTTCAATGTTGCTTTTATAAATTTCTTGAGAGTTTTTTTAGTTGCCATTGATAATGTTCATGTAACTGTTGTATACAAAATTTATTATTGTTTTCCAATTGGTTTACATTATTTTGAAATGTGTTTTGAATTTCATTTATTTTTGAATTAGAGATTGTATTCATATTTACACAACTTTTTATGAGTTCATTCATGCGTTTGCATAACAGAAAACAAAGGTAAATCAATTGAGTGTTGATTGAAAATGGTGTATAAAGATGACTACGTTCAAGGGCAAATAGAAACTGTTCAAATAATTTATATACACCAAAAATTCTGTCCATGAGATTGGGTTCATCCATATTTTCGTTTTCAAGTTCATTGATTGCACAATGTATAAGGTTGGTTAGTAGATCGTTAATGAGGGATGAACCTACTATTTGGTCAATATTATCGGTATTTTTAAAGAATTCATTTAATTTTTGAAGATTTTCTTTCGGTTTAAATTCTTTCATATCATTTTCTTATCTTCTTGTAATGCTAATTTGAACAGCGTTTGAACATATTATCAAAGGAAATGGGTTTAGTCTCTCTGGACTATTTTCATTTTCGGGTAAAATTTTAATTTCATTTACAAAGAGTGTTTTTAGAATAGATTTTTCAAAGTCTAAATAAATTTGAAAAGCTTTTTTATATTTTTTTATTTTTAAGGGCATCATTAAGATTAATAATATCCAAGGTTGATTTTGAAGTCATTTTTTTATTTATTTTACTTTGTTAATTTGGTTGTTTTATGGACTCAATAAACTCGTTGTGATCTTTCATTTCAGCCAAAAAATTTATATTATGGGTAATATTTCCTAGAGAATTTTTAGAAATGAAGTTTGTGCCAGTATCTCGAGCTAATATATTTGGTAAAAATGTTGCCATATTCTTTAAAACTAATTTTTCATTACTGCATATATTTGTAAGGGAAATGAATCCTATATGAGATGAATAAGCAGTATTAGGAGGGGTTGTTTCTAATATCCTAATCATACATTCTCCATTGGATTCGTCAGTGGAAATATCAATATTTGAATTTTTTTCCGGTTTCAAGTTAATATCTAATATTTTACTAGGGTACATTCCCATTGCAATATCGAGAATGGAAACATCATTAATGTTATTTACCACATCCACATTTAGATCATCATTAAATGTATTGAAATACCGTTTTAAATTATCAGTATTTGAAGTTAAATGACTTTGATACGTTTTAACCATAGGTTTCTCAGTTGCAATATGAGACAGATAAGAAAATTTGGTCTCATGTATAAAAGAAGGGGGATGAATATCTATAGGTCTAACAGGATTTTTGAGCTGTTGTAATACATTGGGTGAACTGGTATTGGTTTGGGTGAATATTTTAGGTTTAAGAGCTCGTTTTAATTGTATACATTCAGTGGATTGATTTTTGGTAGTAGTTGTAGTAAAAATAGCTCTTCCTTGTCTGTTAACAATAAGAATGTTATGCATCGTGAAGATACATCGACCATTGAGAGGCGGTAATTCTTTAAGATCATCGAGGGAGTCAGAAAGAGCAATTGCTATAGCTATATAATCATGAGTCCTATGTGTCGATAATGGTTCACAGTATGACAATCGATTATTTCTTATTTGTAAGAGCCGTTGCTGAGATTTAATTAACTGAGCATAATAAATACTCATTATATTGTTAATATCAAAGATTTTTAAATCCACTGAATTAAAATCATCCTTTTTTATAACTTTAATAAATCGTGAAGAAGGAGGAGCGCTTATTCCCTTTTCATTGTAATTCCATTGTTCGTTTTTTAATGGACGTTTATAGTAACCGTTTTCCAAAGGATATGGGAGACTTTCTACAAATTTTGTATAAATTTTAGTTAAATCGTCAACATTTATTTCATTTATTTCGTCTATTATTTCTTTAGTGTTAACCCAAACAATTTTAATATTTTGATCTATGAGATTTGATGGCATAGCTAAAATTTGTAACAAAATGTTGGGATTGGGTAAGATAACATTACCAGGGAAGAAAGATATGTTCTGTGTTTGTTTAATTTGGGGATAAATTTTGTAATTAATACCGAAACTAGATAGAGCATGCCAGAAATATCCTAAATTATAGGTGTGTATTCCAATGTCATTATGACACATTTCATTATAATGAAAATCATTTAAAGTTTCCCGAAAGATTAAACCCATTTTCACATACAAACATGGTTGGCATATGGCAGATAACTTATATAGGTATTGGATTTGGATAATTTTTCTTGGGCTTTCATATAGAGTTGTTCAAGTTGAAGTAAATAATAATCTTTATCTTCTGTTTTTACATTAGGTAAAATTGCATGTTTACAAATACATTGAGTACCTATCATATTTATTTGTTCTCTAATCATCGTTCTAATTAAATTATGTTGGGGTGAATCATCATTAATTTTAGAAATGATATTAATGACATCAGAATTAACTATCGGATTTTTTATTGAAAGTGATGATGTCGGTGATTGAGGTAAAGATGAAGACATTTATTTACCTTTTTATTTTAATTTATAATAAAAAATATATGAAAATATGAATAGTCCTGTAGGGATTCCAAATACAACCAATCCTGTACAATCACCAAACCCACTATCAAACCCACCACCAAACCAACCAGCACAAAACCAACAAACAAACACCATAACACAACAATCAGTAGTTGGTCTAACTCCGAATTCATCTATAACATCAATAATGGCCAATCCAAAAGTTAATCCAGAAATATCTGAAGTTCTTTCCAAAATTCAAGATATGACTAGATATATCAGTGACCCTAACCAACGTGCTTCTTTCATAAAAGCTTTGGGTCAACAGTTAAATATGATTGGTAATTCTTCTAAATGTGTTTGTATTCACGCTCTATTTCCTGACCTAAAATATGAAGAAAAAGATTATCATTTACAACAAATTGAAGATTTGTATAGAAAAGCACGGGAAAAACCAGTACATAATATTTATAAAAGTTTGTCTGCTATATGTCCACCCTGTTTATATCTAAAAATGGGTTTGTTATCAACAGACGTGGTGAAAGATTTTAAAGACTCATTTTGTTCCAACAAAACTGGACCTCATAAAACTTATAATTTAGGACCAATGGCTCATGTCTTAACAAGTTATAATGTTAATCAAAAAGTCTATCCTAACATGCAAAATGCTATGAATATTTCTTTTCATCCAGGTAATATTCTAATCCCTGATTCAAAAATCTTTTTACAGATGTTAGCTATGCCATCAAATCTCATAGATCAGGGGGTTAAAGTAATTTGGGTTGATACAGAGGAAACTGTTCCTTGCAATAATAATAACATTAAAGACCAATTGGAATGTTATGAAAAGTTTATGAACGCTCTCCCTGCTTCTCTTGATAATGGTTATTACAAAGGTGAGCCTAGACCAACTGACAAGATTAAATTAATAACTTCTCCACCTCATAAATTTGTTAAAGCAGCTAAAGGTGAAGAAAATTTAGTTTTACTAAAAATTTTTGATGTAAATTCAGTTTTAAACATATATTATTCTCAACTAATTCAATCACAGCGACGTTTACAAGTGAAAACTATAACAGATAATGATGGAAGTAGATTATATTTGAATCGAACCAATTTTGCTTGTTATGAACCCTTGTCCACACATCGAATACATGATTTTCTAGCCATAGCGGTTGCCCTCTCGAATAATCCGGAAGATCTTAAAAAATACCCTCCACTCAATAATGAGTGTATCACTACTCCACATAATATTCTCATCATTAATAATAAAGGGAAGGCCGTTTTTACTGACAGTACTGAACCTAAATCAACTACAGCCTGTGAAAAATTGAAACGAGGACTTAAAGATGGTACTAAATATCCACCTCATAAACGATTTGTAAATACAGCACATACCATGACACCTAATACAAATCTCAAACCTGGAGATCCTATTAAACCAGACAGTTTTCCTGACTTAAATACTACCACTTCTCCTGATCTCGCTGATATTGCTATGGAGAAACATATTAATGATTCGGAAATGTTTCGTAAGAATTTAAAAGCAAATATAGACAATTTGAAAAATTACTTTTCAGAGTTTAATGATGACCTGAATAAACCTGTTGATATAAATAATGTTAATTATTCTATTTTTGATATTGCCATTGGAATGTCTCCCTCAAAAATACTCGATATTAATCATAATCTTGCAGGTGAAAAACCCAATGGTATTGATATATTTTCAGACTATCCCGAAAATGGCACAAATATTCTTGAAATAGCATCGCCTAATGTAGTATATTCAGATCAAATCGGTTTTGTTACTCTCAAGAGCCTATGTTCTAATGAGATGTTAGTATTAAAAAATACCATTGCCCATTTGCAAAATATTATGAATCGCAGTGTTGGGGTATTTAGGAAATTTGAAGTAACACCGGGAAACAACATTACAACTCTTCAACCTAATTATTTAGTACAAATACGAGATCCTTCTGAATATCTTCAAGTTGTTGATAAAACTATAAAAGCAGATACATCCATCCCCAACTTCCAAATAGAACCTCCTAATGATGTACATCATATACCACAAGATTTGTGCGATTCAATGTCATTTAATCAGTATGTAAATTTGTATACCCCACCTAAAACACAAGGATGTATATGGTAATTTATATTATAATTAAAACTTTTCAATTATATTAATAATTTAATATATTGTTTGTTTATTGGCAATTACCCAAAATACTTAGTTGTTGTTTTTTATTTTTTATGAATTACCCTCTAATATTTTTTTTGTTTTGGTTATTATAAAAACAAATGAACATTTATATATTTGTTGTTGGTATATGTTTACTAATTATTTTATTTTTAATGTGGATGAGAATCCAATCCACAAACAGCGACACCATCTCTCCACAATCAGAAGATGTCAGTGCCACCCTCCCAACAGCACGTGCCACTGTCACCACCTCCACCAGCACTCCAGCTGCTGACGACAGCGGTGCCACTGTCACCACCTCCACCTCCACCAGCACTCCAGCTGCTGACGACAGCGGTACCACTGTCACCACCTCCACCAGCACTCCAGCTGCTGACGACAGCGGTGCCACTGTCACCACCTCCACCTCCACCAGCACTCCAGCTGCTGACGACAGCGGTGCCACTGTCACCACCTCCACCTCCACCAGCACTCCAGCTACTAACGCAGAGACGAGGACTTTGGGGGGTAAGGGGTGGGATTTTGCTCTGGATGGGTGAGGGGAGGGGGGGTGTTAAGGTGGGTCGCCGAAAACGGAGATTCGAACTCAAAAGGCGGGCTAGGATCCGTCCCTGATCCGACACAGAGACAGAACGGAGAGACGACCCACTGTGGCAGGGTGAGGCGTCGAGAGAGTCCTTCCCACAATTTTTTTAATAAATGGCTAAGAATTATTGAACATTGAGAGGTTTCGTTTAGCATATTATAAAAAAAAATAATAGACATATGTAGCAGCCAGAAAGCCACACCTGGACCACTATGCTAGGCCCGACCTGCCCAACGAGGCAAGTTCCCCTGAATCTATATATTTTTCCAATTTTCCTCTATGAAGTGATAAATCTGTACATTTCACCATGCACAAGTTAATTAGGTTAGGGGCTAGGTTAGGTTCGGTTCGGTCATATATCTATGTTAGTTTTAACTCAAATTTCCAATAATCAACCCATACATAATGAAATGGACAGATTCATCACTTCACAAGAAAAAAAATTGAAAAAAATATAAATTCATGAAAACTCGGCCCATCAGGCAAATCGGGTCTTGCACAGTAGGCCAAATACAACGTTCTGGTAACCAGGCACGACATATAAATATATATATATATATATATATATATATATATATATATATATATATATATATATATATATATATATATATATATATATATATATATATATATATATATATATATATATATATATATATATATATATATATATATATATATATATATATATATATATATATTTATTTTGGTGGTTGTTATTGTTTTTTGTAATAGGTTTAAATGGGTTTCAGGAGACCTACCCGTTGTTTGTTTCTTCCTCTGTATGTGTCGTTTTACCCACTCACTTAGGATCCATTATTGAGAATAAGGATTTGATGAATATCTCTTTAGTAACTTATAACTTACATTCAAATTACCATTCTCCCAGAGTTTTTATTATTATTATTATTATTATTATTATTATTATTATTATTATTATTATATTAGGCATACCACCACCTTCAATTAATAAATATACAGTTAGATCTTAGAAATTGTAAACATTATAGAATATGAATTTTGTATATAATATGAATTTTGTATATATCAAATTTAATATATTTCTATTTACAACACACACACACCCACACACACACACACACACACACACACACACACACACACACACACACACACACTGTAGGTTTTTATAATTATAATTAAAAAATTTAGGTAATTTTATGATCAGTATTGATTACACTTGTATTAAAAAAATAAAGCAAGCACCTGTTTCTATGACTTGGTAAATGTCATACATTACAACAATTTTTTTCGAATACTTTATTAAATTTACTGTGCTTCAAAATTCATTTGGTCTCTTTCTTCATGGTTTATAATTTTATATGTATTAATCGTTGTAAAAATCACGAGAATTACTGAAATTAGCCCAGCAATGGCATGATGTGACCCCATAACATATTTCATGTGATCATCAGATTTAACTGAATCCATAAATGGTATTTTATCATATACATTCATAACAGATGTTATTGTAATAAACAAACATAAGATAATTAATATAATAAGTATAAAATATGTGAATATTTTATTACCGAACATATCTTTTTTTGTTCTTTTTTATATAGGAGAAAAATAATAAAATGACTATGAAATTTAATTATAATTTAATAATTTAATAGATGTATAAGCTGTTTAGCTGGAGGAACGATTTTTTGGGCATAAGAAACAATTGATTTATATTGATATTGATGGTAAGTTAAGATAAATGTAATTAATAAAAGAGCCATAATAGCAATTACTAATGACATTAATGATTTGGAAATATTTGTTCCCAAAAGATAAAAGGTGGCTAATAAACCAACCAAAAAAGACAGATACATAATAGAAAGGGACCAATTTGTTTTTTTCTTAACGACATTCATTTTTTCCTGTGATATTTCCTTATTATCATGTGTCTCAATAATTGTGGGAGTTGTTAATGTGGTTGGTATTGGATTCCAATAAGATTCTTCATGTACTCTATTAGCTATTCTCAAATCCATAACATGAGGTTGAGGTAGTAACTGAGGAAGTTGTTGATGATTCTCGCCTGAAGCCGTTGTTGTTGTTGTTGAAAGATGAGGATGTACCATTTTATTTAACGATTTTCTTTTATTTTTTTAATTATAGTTTTAATTAATGTTTCACTATTGAAGGGTATTAGTGTTTTGAGTCGATGGCTGTTTATATGTATTAGGGCTTCTTCAAGTGGGAAATAACAGGCAATTTTTTCTTCATCTAAGCGATGACTGAAAGGAAAACGATGCATATAATTCTTAATTGCACGGTTGTTGGTCTTCTTATCATTTAGGTTGAAAATACATCCTAAAGTTCCAAGTATCCAATTTAAACATCGAGACCGAGAGTGCGTAAATTGAATTAAATTATTTGCATTTTCAGTTTCAATTAAAATACTATAATCACACTGATAGGTTTTACCATTCAGTGCTATCCATTCCTCTGATATCATTGGTAAATTATATTGGTTATTATGAATCATCCCCAATTTAATTCTTTTAATAATTGGTATAAAATCTAAATGAAAACAATGTGTTTCTTCCATAAACTCTCTAATTTGGGTAATTATCGGAATCTTTTGATCAATTTTTTCAGGTTGACCACGAGGAAGTGTATACTCTCCCTCTATTGTATTTCCATTACCAAACATATGTTGATATAAATTAACATATTCGGCTTGACTCATGGGGGACGAATTTTCAAAAATAATAACATTTTTCGTTTTATCATTCCATTTATGTCGATAACTTTTATTATTAAGATACGAAATATAAAAGTATGATGGAGAATGTAACATTAGGATTTTACATTTTTTTAATATAACTTTTTCGTCTGTACTAAAACATTGACTGGCATCTACATATAAAAGCCCTAAAGATTTTTTAGTTTTATTATCATAATTTAATTGGTTTGGTTTTAATTGTATTAATGGCATATTTATAGTGGGAGGAAGATGTGCATTTTTGTAATAAAAATCAGTTTCTTTACAATACTGAGATGACATACTGACTATTTTGTATATAAAAATGAATGGTGTTTATATAATAATTTATATATTTTTTGTATTCTAACGGAACATGGATTATATTCATTAATGTGTAGTAGGGAGTGGTGGTGGTGGTGTGGTAAGGTTGTTGGGGTTGTGGTGAGGTGGTGGTGGTGGTGGTGGTGGCGGCGGTGGCGGTGTTTGGGTTGTTGTGTTGGTTGGGTTTTGGAAGGGTGGTGGTGGTGGTGGTGGTGGTGGTGGTGGTGGTGGCAGTGTTTGGGTTGTTGTGTTGGTTGGGTTTTGGGAGGGTGGTGGTGGCAGTGTTTGGGTTGTTGTGTTGGTTGGGTTTTGGGAGGGTGGTGGTGGCAGTGTTTTGGTTGTTGTGTTGGTAGGGTTTTGGGAGGGTGGTGGTGGTGGTGGCAGTGTTTGGGTTGTTGTGTTGGTTAGGTTTTGGGAGGGTGGTGGTGGTGGTGGTGGTGATGGTGGCAGTGTTTGGGTTATTGTTTGGGTTGTTGTGGGGGTTGTTGTGTTGGTGGGGTTTGGGTTATTGTTTGGGTTGTTGTGGGGGTTGTTGTGTTGGTGGGGTTCGGGTTATTGTTTGGGTTGTTGTGGGGGTTGTTGTGTTGGTGGGGTTTGGGTTATTGTTTGGGTTGTTGTGGGGGTTGTTGTGTTGGTGGGGTTTGGGTAGGGTGATGGTGGGGGTGTTGTTTGGGTTGTGGTAGTTTCCATATCTTTTATTATTTGAGGAAAATTTTTTACCAAAATTTTCCCAAATTGTTTTTCCTGACATTTATACCGAAATAAAATATATGAAAACAATACTGCAAATTCTTTTTTTTCTATAGTTTCTTTTACAATACTATGTATAATATCTCGAGGTATATTATCATGGTAAATGGTTTGGCATATGGTATCCATTCCTTCAATTAAAGATTGAATTAGATTTTTTTTATCATTTACAGATACCTCTCGAAATTTTCGTATTGTAATCTCAATTTTGTTCGAGGATAAATCCATGAAACTTTTCAGAAAGCTACATTCCGGATTCCATTGAATATGAAGAAGTAGAGGCTTGTCAGAAATGTCAAAATTCCATAGCCCAAGATTACAAAAAGCACATTTCACATGATCACTAAGACCTGTATAAAAGAATCCAGCTGAACTTAGATCTTCTGAGTTTGGTAATGTAAGTGGCCATGTGCTAAAACTTTCCAGGCGATTTTTACAATCTTCATATGTTCGATCGACACTGGGACAATGAGGTGACAATGAGAGGACTAAATTTGATTGCAGAATAACTTCACATAACTCTAAAGGGACATTACCAACGGGTTTTCCCATGATAAATGGACAATAAGGAACTCTTTGTCTATGTTTATTATGTGGAATATCGTTTATTTGCCAGTTCTTGATAACTGTATTGCAGAAAATACATGCACATGCATCGTTTCTTTTAAGATAAAAAAATCCATCCCTAGCTAAATTTAGAGGGGAAATCCATGGGAATTTCCAATTGTTAAATGTGTCTAGACGTGCACTTTCAAACTTCAAAAAAAAAATGTTGTTAAACATTCTGATAGGTGTTTTAATTTGTGAAATAAATGTACAATTATGTTCTGGATATACAATTGCATTACTATTTATATTGAATGTAAGTGACAAATGACACTTTATACATTTCCATAGATTTTCTTGTTTGTTATAATAAAACCCATTTCGTTTTAAAATGTTTAAATTTATTTTGAAATTTAAACCTTCTAATGTTTTCATGCTATGTTGTCCACTCATTTTGGTATGTAATTAATGAATGGTAAATTTATTAAATCCGTCTGACCATATTATATATTTACTAGGCATGGCATTATATATATTTTTTTTTTATTTATATTTCGAGATTCTTCAGGTTTACAGTAAAGGCTTCAAACTCTTCTTTTCAATTCCTTTTCAATTCAAATTCCATTATCATCACTAGTGTTCTAGGCGATTTGTAAAAAAAAAAAAAAACTTGGTGGTTATATAATAAACATATTGAAATAAAATTAAAATAGTGATAGGATGATATCAAAGCAAAAGAAAAACGAAGAATTTTGCAGCAAACATGAATTTGAATTAAAAATTAGCCAAATGTTGGAAAAAGGTGGGCCTGGGAGTCGGAAAATTTTTACTCGAGAAAAATTAGCACAATACATTGAAGAAGTCAAAAATGCTAAATTGAAACTGAATTGGAAATCTTCTCATGAATATGATCTATTGTCTCGATATGATGTAAAAAATCTATTTGGGGATGATGTCTTAGTAACCATCGACGAAACTGAACGAAGAATGAAGCGGGGGACCAAGCGTAAACTGACCAGTGACAATCGTCATTCTACTACGGCTGTAACAACAACAACAACAACAACAACAACCACAACAACAGGAGCAACAACAGCTGATCCTGGCCGGATGTGTCGTCGTTTCATACATCAAGGGCAATTGTATGATACGATTTATGATGCACACAGAGCAGTTTGTCACGGAGGAGAAAAAAGAACTTATTTTGAAGCAAGTAAAACTATCGCTAACGTCACTCAACAATCGGTGAAACTCTTTATTTCACTCTGCCACATATGTAATTTGAAACGACTTCCTCGACGAAAAAAGGGGGTAATATGGCCCATTGTATCGACCAGTTTTGCGGAGCGAGGACAAATGGATTTAATAAATATGCAAAAAGAAGGAGGATGTGTGTATAAATATATTTTACATTATCAAGATCATTTAACAAAGTTTTCGGTTTTACGAGCTCTTCGCAGTAAACGGGCGATTGAAGTGGCACGCCACTTACTCGATATATTTGCTCTCTTGGGAGCCCCACGAATTCTGCAGAGCGATAACGGCCGTGAATTTGTGGCAGAGGTGATTCAAGAGCTAAAAAACGAAATGTGGCCCAACATGCTCCTCATTAATAGCAAACCTCGTCATCCACAGAGCCAAGGGAGCATTGAATGTACAAAAGAAAATGTAATCAAAATGCTTGGCAGTTGGATGTGTGAAAATCAAACGCGAGATTGGTCAGCTGGACTTCCCTTTGTGCAATTCACCAAAAACACAGCATATTCACGTGGAATTGGCGTATTGCCTTACAAGGCAGTTTTTGGTATAGAACCACCAATATATATGAATAATAATACACCTTCATTAATAAAGATGATGCAATTGAAATTAAGAGAAAAATAGAGGTGATGAGTTAATAGTACATTATTTCTTCAAATTTATTTATGTTAGTTAAAATGCACGTGCTAAATATCAAGGTTCATTATTAATTTATTTTTGTTTTTGTTTTTGTTTTTGTTTTAGGATACGAGAAGTTTGACTGAACTAAAAGTTGGTTGGGAATGAAAAAGACTAAAGGAAACTAGTACTAGTGTCCCCCCCCCAAAAAAAAAAAAAAAAAATATGAAAAACATACCTCATAAACCCAAAATGGTTCTGGATGGGTACCCAGCATCATCACAATTGAAATTCATAATGCAAATATTGGATATAGGTTCGATGATAACTAAATTGTTTGTTGAACTAGTTTCCAACATTGACCATCATATATAGTAATCAACTCAAAAGTGGCATGGACCAGGGGAATCCGACTGTCTAATTAAAACAAAGCAAAGCAATGCGATGGTCAGAGATAGATGTTGATGTAATGTGATTTCTGCCCAGTGCTCGGAATGTCAAAGTGAAGAAATTCAAAGAAGCGCGGGTAAACGGCGTGAGTCATATATCATACAGTGGGGAGTTGATGATTGAGATTCATTCAATAGGCCGTTACTTAACATATATTATATTAACCTAACCTAACCTATGTTAGGTTAGGTTATGTAGGGTTGGTTAGGTTCGGTCATATATCTACGTTAATTTTAACTCCAATAATTTTTTTTTAACTCATACATAATGAAATGGGTAGCTTTATCATTTCATAAGAAAAAAATTAGAGAAAACATATAAATTCGTGAAAACTTGGCTTATTAGGCAAATCAGACCTTACATAGTAGGCTGAGAAGTCCGTTCTGGCTACTAGGTACCACATATATCCAACTCGAATTGATATACTCTCTGTAGTGATACTTTTTTTTAAATAATATTTACAATAAGAATAAAGGTATTAAAAAAAAATATAATATAATATAATATCATTTCTATACTACTTATTATTAAAATACTTATTTGTCAATTTAATTATATGGAGAATAAATGTGAATTGCTATATTCAATATCATAACCAGATTGTATTAACATGTGATACAAATAATACAACTGTAAATTATTTAAATTTGTGGTGTCAATTTTCCAATTTGGTGATAGATGAATAGGATTTTCTTTATAATAGTTAATCAATGCATCATGAAAAATTTGCTCATTCGGCATTAAAATAAGTTGTTTGTAAATTGCATCTGAAATTTTATTTGGACATTTTGAAGAATTATAATACGGGATAACCATATTATTAATGATCATAAAAGCTAATTTGAAAGGTGAATTGGAATTATGAAAGTTGTTTTTATAATTTGAAACTTTTTCTTGTATAAATTGAACATATTTTCGTTTTTCTTCTTCATCATTTTGATTATTAATAAATATGTTTGTTTGATCCTCCACAATCATTAAATTTTCAGTATTATCTTCTTTGAATGGTGGCAGTGGCGATTGTTGCGGTGCCGGTTGCAGTGGTGATTGTTGCGGTGTCGGTTGCAGTGGTGATTGTTGCGGTGTCGGTTGCAGTGGTGATTGTTGCGGTGTCGGTTGCAGTGGTGATTGTTGCGGTGTCGGTTGCAGTGGTGATTGTGGCGGAGTCGGTGTCGGTGGTGATTGTGGTAGTGATGGTGATGGTAGGTGTGATAGGTCAGAATCCATTTTAAGGATTGATTTTGGGATTTTTTTTTATACATTTTATATATATATAAAAAAAAGAGGGGCTGGATTTTTATTATAGAAAGAGACATTATACTAAGATGGTAAACCAATGTTTTTAAGTAGGGGTGGTGGTGGTGGTGGTGGTGGTGGTGGTGTTGCTGCTGCTTTTGGTAATATACCTTCATCTTGATTGATAAACGTTACAATTTCATCCTTTTTTCCCGGTTTGAATGATGTCAGTTAAGAGATGGGGATTTCGGGTTCTTAAACAATATTATCATTAGTCATCAATATCACTAAAAATACGAAAGTAATTCCCTTCGTCACATGATTCCGTGTTAATATGTCACAAAAAATTATTCCTGTTTGGTGTATTCATGTTTAATCTTTTGCTGGTTTATATACCATTCTTCATAAACTTCCAACTTTCTAGTTAATTTCAAATGTATTTTTTTTATACATTAGATGTCTATATGATTTAAAACAGTGTTGCCTTATCTAGATTTAAATAACCAAGTGTGTATATATGCTTGTGGGTGCCGGATGTCAAAGAGTGACTGAGCGGAGGAGCTGTGTGTGTGTGTGTGTGTGTGTGTGTGTCTTTGTGTCTTTGTGTGTGTGTGTGTGTGTGTCTTTGTGTCTTTGTGTGTGTCTTTGTGTGTGTCTTTATGTGTGTTTAAGTGTGTGTGTGTGTGTCGTTGTGTGTGTCTTTATGTGTGTTTAAGTGTGTGTGTTTTTGTGTCTTTGTGTGTGAGTGTGTCTTTGTGTGTGTGTGTCGTTGTGTGTGTGTGTGTGTGTGTGTCTTTATGTGTGTTTAAGTGTGTGTGTCTTTGTGTGTGTGTGTGTGTGTGTCTTTGTGTGTGTGTCGTTGTGTGTGTGTGTGTGTCTTTGTGTGTGTCTTTGTGTGTGTCTTTGTGTGTGTCTTTGTGTGTGTCTTTGTGTGTGTCTTTGTGTGTGTGTGTGTGTGTCTTTGTGTGTGTCTTTGTGTGTGTCTTTGTGTGTGTGTGTGTGTGTGTGTGTCTTTGTGTGTGTAAGTGTGTGTGTTGTGTGTGTCTTTGTGTGTGTGTGTGTGTGTGTGTGTGTGTGTGTGTGTGTGTGTGTGTGTGTGTGTGTGTGTGTGTGTGTCTTTGTGTGTGTGTCTTTGTGTCTTTGTGTGTGTATGTGTCTCTTTGTGTGTGTATGTGTGTGTGTCTTGTGTGTGTGTGTGTGTGTGTGTGTGTGTCTTTGTGTGTGTGTGTCTTTGTGTGTGTGTGTGTGTGTGTGTGTGTGTGTGTGTGTGTGTGTGTGTGTGTGTGTGTGTGTGTGTGTGTGTGTCTTTGTGTGTCTTTGTGTCTTTGTGTGTGTGTGTGTGTGTCTTTGTGTCTTTGTGTGTGTCTTTATGTGTGTTTAAGTGTGTGTGTGTGTGTCGTTGTGTGTGTCTTTATGTGTGTTTAAGTGTGTGTGTTTTTGTGTCTTTGTGTGTGTGTGTGTCTTTGTGTGTGTGTGTCGTTGTGTGTGTGTGTGTGTGTGTCTTTATGTGTGTTTAAGTGTGTGTGTCTTTGTGTCTTTGTGTGTGTGTGTGTGTGTCTTTGTGTGTGTGTCGTTGTGTGTGTGTGTGTGTCTTTGTGTGTGTCTTTGTGTGTGTCTTTGTGTGTGTCTTTGTGTGTGTCTTTGTGTGTGTCTTTGTGTGTGTCTTTGTGTGTGTCTTTGTGTGTGTCTTTGTGTGTGTCTTTGTGTGTGTCTTTGTGTGTGTCTTTGTGTGTGTGTGTGTGTGTGTCTTTGTGTGTGTCTTTGTGTGTGTGTGTGTGTGTGTCTTTGTGTGTGTAAGTGTGTGTGTGTGTGTGTCTTTGTGTGTGTGTGTGTGTGTGTGTGTGTGTGTGTGTGTGTGTGTGTGTGTGTGTGTGTGTGTGTGTGTGTGTGTGTCTTTGTGTGTGTGTCGTTGTGTGTGTGTGTGTGTCTTTGTGTGTGTCTTTGTGTGTGTCTTTGTGTGTGTCTTTGTGTGTGTCTTTGTGTGTGTCTTTGTGTGTGTCTTTGTGTGTGTGTGTGTGTGTGTCTTTGTGTGTGTCTTTGTGTGTGTCTTTGTGTGTGTGTGTGTGTGTGTCTTTGTGTGTGTAAGTGTGTGTGTGTGTGTCTTTGTGTGTGTGTGTGTGTGTGTGTGTGTGTGTGTGTGTGTGTGTGTGTGTGTGTGTGTGTGTGTGTGTGTGTGTGTGTGTGTGTGTGTGTGTGTGTGTGTGTGTGTGTGTGTGTGTGTCTTTGTGTGTGTGTGTCTTTGTGTGTGTGTGTGTGTGTGTGTGTGTGTGTGTGTGTGTGTGTGTGTGTCTTTGTGTGTGTCTTTGTGTCTTTGTGTCTTTGTGTGTGTGTGTGTGTCTCTTTGTGTGTGTAAGTGTGTGTGTGTGTGTGTCTTTGTGTGTGTGTGTGTGTGTGTGTGTGTCTTTGTGTGTGTGTGTCTTTGTGTGTGTGTGTGTGTGTGTGTGTGTGTCTTTGTGTGTGTGTGTCTTTGTGTGTGTGTGTGTGTGTGTGTGTGTGTGTGTGTGTGTGTGTGTGTGTGTGTGTGTGTGTGTGTGTGTGTGTGTGTGTGTGTGTGTGTGTGTGTCTTTGTGTGTGTGTGTGTGTGTGTGTCTTTGTGTGTGTGTCTTTGTGTCTTTGTGTGTGTGTGTGTGTCTCTTTGTGTGTGTAAGTGTGTGTGTGTGTGTGTCTTTGTGTGTGTGTGTGTGTGTGTGTGTGTGTGTGTGTGTCTTTGTGTGTGTGTGTCTTTGTGTGTGTGTGTGTGTGTGTGTGTCTTTGTGTGTGTGTGTCTTTGTGTGTGTGTGTGTGTGTGTGTGTGTGTGTGTGTGTGTGTGTGTGTGTGTGTGTGTGTGTGTGTGTGTGTGTGTGTGTGTGTGTGTGTCTTTGTGTGTGTGTGTGTGTGTGTGTCTTTGTGTGTGTGTCTTTGTGTCTTTGTGTGTGTGTGTGTGTGTGTCTTTGTGTGTGTGTGTGTGTCTTTGTGTGTGTAAGTGTGTGTGTGTGTGTGTAAGTGTGTGTGTGTCGTTGTGTGTGTGTGTGTGTGTGTGTGTGTGTGTGTGTGTCTTTGTGTTGGTGTGGGTGTGTGTCTTTGTGTTGGTGTGGGTGTGTGTGTGTGTGTGTGTGTGTGTTGTATAAAAGGAGGTGGGATCCGAGCAGTATCTCAATTCTCATCCTGCGTTTCTTTGGATATTACTACAGTGAACTTCTAAAAGTTATACTTACAACCATTGTTGTGTAGTATATTAACATTTACTAAGGCGTAAGTATTTCAGTTTGTTTTTTCTTTTTTTTTTCTTTCTTTTTTTTAAGTAGTAGATAACTTTCAATTTTTGATTGAGATTGTTTCTGTTTCTCCTTGAATAGATTGATGATCATCTTAGTCTATTTCAATACACCAGACTATTTCAATTATAATATATATATTTTTCAGGTTGGGAAAAATGAACCAAATGGATATTGGTAATGGGGAAGCAGTTGGCATTGAGAAATTGGGAAATGATGAAGAGAGGAAAGTAAATGAAGGAGGAGTTGAAGATGAAAAGGGAGATGAAGAAAGGGGAGAAGATGAAGATAAAAAGGTAACTGAAGAGGAAGATAAAGATATAAAGGTAATTGAAGAAGAAGATGAAGATATAAAGGTAATTGAAGAAGAAGATGAAGATAAAAAGGTAAATGAAGAGGAATATGAAAAAATCAAGTTTTTTATAAATAAATTTGACGCTCCATTTAAATATGATTCTAATTTTAAAAAATTTAAAGAATTGAAAAGTGAGCTAGATAGGATATTTCTTGAAACTAAATGTAAAGTTGAATGCTTAGAAAAATGTACATTCACTAAAGAAGAATTATCCGAATCCGGATTTCAAGATTTTATTAAATATGACCATATGGACCGGATATATAATTATTTCATTTATTATGGTTGGTATTTCACCATAACAGCAAGAATTAAGTATAATAATTGTTGGGTATATGTTCACATATATTATGTTTATGCAAACAATTGTTGTAATATGTGGGTTACTGAGGATGCTCAAATATTTCTTAAATTTCTTGTCAATGAATTTTTTCATCCAAGTAAAGCCCATTCCGAAGAAATTTGGTTAGCTATGAAAAATGATAACTTAAATGTAGAGAAACCTCCACAATATACATATTAAGTTTTATCATGATGAGATGATGTAAAATAGGATTGAATGTTTTTTGAAGATAAAAAACACTAACGCAATATTACCAGATTTTCTATGGTGGATGTGAAGGTCCTAATTCCACATACATCAAGTTAATATCTTGTGATGACCATGAATTCATCATTAAAAGGAAAGATGCCTTCACCTCAAATTTAATTCAAGCTATGATGTCAAGTTCAACAACGTGTATTGAACAGGTAAAAAATGAAATCCATTTTAAAACAATTCCGTAAGTATAAAGCTGTTAGAACAGTGTTATTATATAAACTGTTATATTTAGAGATTAACTGTTATTTAGAGAAACATATAAACTGTATATAATAAATAAATAATTATAATACTTTTATTTTTTTATTTTATTTCTTCAGATCATATCTTCTTCAAAAAGCGTGTACATATTTCACCTACAATACTCAATTCAAGAAAAATGAGATTACTACTGATCCTGAATTTTCAATTGAAAATAATATTGCTCTAGATCTGCTTTTGGTTGCTGATTTCCTTGATTGTTAATAATGACATCCATAACCATATATTTTTTAGTAAATGTTGAAAGATTAAAATATAAAAACAAGCTTTAATGTTATATTATTTTTAGTTTATTTTGTGGCTTGAAAATGATTCCAACCCTTTTTTTATTATTATTAATATTATTATTATTATTATTATTATTAATTATTCCAGTAATTCCAATGAATCAAGAGTATGATTGCAATGAAGTTATAGTATTGAAAGATTCAATTAAATACTGGTTTGATAGAGGTGATGAGCAAATTAAATATAAACATGAAGAACTTTTCAATATATATGATTTACTATCACAACAAGAATGGTTCGAGTTCCAGTTAAACTTTAAAGACACTATACAGGTATATATACTAATAGGACGAAATTCATCTATTATACTTCCAAACCAAATAAACATAACTAACTTAGCGTCAATTTTAATAGAATGCCGTTATTATAATAATGAAAATGTACAAAGTTATAATGAAATGTACAAAATTTATCTTTTATTAAAGATGCATATATGATTAGGACTCCTGTTAAATATATGAAATTTTCTGTATTGTGGGATTATAAAAATATACTACTATGTTGGAATCACTTGTCTATAATAGTAGGAGGTATCAATAACGAAACTCAGGTGTGTAATAATTTACAAGATAATTTGAATGTCATAATGTGTTGGTTATATGAAAAATATAACATTACAATCCTTGATAATAGTTTAAATATAAATAACAGTAAATATGTTACAAATGGAACCATTTATATAGGTATTACACACACGAAGAAAACGATATCATTATTTGTTAAGAAATTTTTCATTATATTAACAATTATTTTCACAATTTTAAATGTTATAATTATTTTACATGGTGTTTTTAAATTGGTATGTTTTTTTTTGTAATATCCCCTAAATTCCCATATATATCGTATATATGACTTGAAATTTTAAATTGGTAATTCCAATCATTCCAACATTGAAGGAAAATAAATGGGTGGTGAGCTGTACTTTGGTGGTAGGTAGCCTTGGCTATTGGCTAAGATATAATAACTTAATCCTCAATAAAGAGTTTTAATTTTTGGACTGACATTATTGTAAGAAGGGCCTTTTGATATACTACTATGTTAATCCCAATTACCTATTATTTGGGAAATTTGAGACAAAGATATGATGATACTACCCTATTCAAACCCGAACCCTAAATAAATTTTGTTAACAATGAGTGAGTATTTCTATTTCACGATTTATAAATATGGCTCTCATTGTAATTGTGTTATGGACCCGACGCCTCCACAGAGAATGGAGAAGCGATGGCAGCGCTGCTATCTATGAGCCGTCACCCACAAGTATGGGAAAAGAAGGCGCCCTCTTCTGGTCAAAAGTACAATTATCTGTGGTGAGTGACTCTTACTATGATTGGACACGGAATGGATTATTACAGTGCGATAGGTGTGAAGGAAGTGGACTCGACAAGGGTGTGGTCAGAGAGTGTCCTGTGTGTGTCGCTCTACATAGCGACATTGACTCAATGATATTTTTTGGAGGCTACATTCAGTTTTATTATGTACATTAATGTACTTTCTATATATTTATATAATAAATAAAGAAGTAAGTAAATAAATAAACTTTTATATTATTTATCTCCATTCTTAGTGTTGTATTCCTTCCTATATGTTATGAACCTCATAAATTCCCCTTATGAAGCCAATGTACGTGATTTGTTAAAAACACTGA